>NW_026946372.1:179222-257178 GCF_033847375.1 Trichoderma aggressivum f. europaeum
GAAGAGGATACCTCGGATGCTGCCGTACACAAGCTTTTTGCCCGTCTCATCTTCATCCGGAGCTGTAGTCGCTTAGCCATGGAGTTGTAGCTTGTATGAGTCGTCAACCCCTGAGACCGGATGTGATGGTATCCAGAGGCTACCCCAACGGAGGTGAAGGAGGTAGAGAGCCCCTGGTCTATCGGATGATTCGCTGGTTTTGATGACATATCGATCTCAGTTGATCGTCATAGCCATCACAACATCATGGGTGAGTACCAGCAATCCCCAAAGCACAACCGTAAGCGAAAGTATCACGAGTCGGGGAATATCAATGCGAAACGCGAATCGTCTCCCGGCAGAAGCTATAAAGCAACACTAAATCCAAGCTTAGCGCACCCATGACCAAGTAAACTTGAAAACGCCATCACGGTAGGATCGAGGGGATAGCGCGGGCGGTATAAGCTCAAACCGGTGAAGGTGAAGCGTCGCAGAATGACCAACAGAGTAGCTGAATCTGGTAAGTGTCATTGTTTGGGGGTAAGAAAAGCTTGGTCTTGATCCCACGTTTGAGACCGCGGGGCAAGTTTCACCCCCCTGGCGATTCTCAGACGCCAGATCGACCGGCAACGAACAAAGCCGCAGAACCCCCAACGGTCTAGACGGCGGCAACGGAGGCAAAGGAAGAGAGACGATTTTGAAAGTCCCGTCTGGCCTGAGTCGCGCCAATGCGTCATGATGTTTGAAAGTTTCGGGGCGTTTCTCATGTTGCGTTCCGAGGTTCATAAACCACACAGAAACATAAACGGCTGGCCTGGCTTGGGGCCGCTCATACAGGGTTAACAATAAAGTTCCAAAATTAGCATTGGATCAGACGATGATGACCTGTATGAATATGGTGCGGATGTTGCCTGTTGTGGTTTCAATTGTTCGCTGGGGTAGTACCGGAGGCACGGGAACTATGAGCAGGCATGTAAGCTAATAACAAAGGTTATCCATTGAGCGAACTCAGCAACTCAAATGACTCCGTTTCAGTGGATAGTACAGTGGTTTTCAGATCACTTGTGGAACAGGTGTTGCAACAACCGATCCTCTTAGTCTGGTGATTCGCAGTCTCTTCCGTATGTCAGCCTTGCAGAGCCGGCCTGGTCGGAACAGAGAGAGCTGTTGTTGATCTCCGCATCCAGCACACATTCACGGAACAGTATTCTGCCGAAATTTCGCATATTTGAACTTTTTTCCCTTTCTTTTTATTATTCATTTGGTGGTATCAATCGTCATCTGTTTGCCCTCGTCTTGTCATCTGTGGCGTGGAATCCGAGCCACTCTCCCAACATCCCTCCGGGTTTCGGTACGGGACACTCTCTCGTCATTCGCTCTGCCGCACGTTCAATCTCATCGTCTGTCGTCTGGTTGAACTGCACAAGTCCGTCCTTTGTATCGACGTCCCTCCTCTTCCATCTCTTCCGTCTGCCGTTCTCGTCGACGATAATCTCTCCATCAGCGTACTTTGTCCGCGGGACCGGGCACGGCAGTAGATGCGGTAGGGCAACGACGAAGAAGCTGGCAAGGACCGTCGTAGCGAAGAGCGACGAGGTCATTCGGGACCGCGGGTGCAGATGCGGCGGCATGGTGGGCAATCCCTCGGCTGTCAGCGGGATTGATTGACTGTGGTGTTTGAGGCTGTAGATTTGATTTGACACCAGCTGTTAGTTACCTATGCCGGTCCAACAACAGTGACATGTAGAGTATAGACGCATATGTATGTAAGCATTGAGGACTCACAAGGTAATTGTCGCATGTTCCCTCAAACCACGATGCGCATCCAATTGGAGGTTGGCAGTCCCAACTGCAGTTGGATCTCGACGAGCTCAGCAGAAAAAAGGCGCCTGGTTAGTATGATCGACAGAGACATTCGATTAGGTGTGCCCTCATTGGCTGCGCTGTTAGTGGGAGGTGAGAGCTTCCCGGGGCGCGGCGCAATGTAATTCCACTCCATAGTCCCAGAATGCCGGGCTGCTGCAGGTCCTTGCTGGAGCGCTAAAAAACAGCCGCTGGAGTTTGTGGGATAGCGATTGATCAGTGCTAGAGATGAAGCGGGTTAGCGGCATGCCACTCTAATACTTCCGCCCGAAACGCAGCCGCATCTTGGACGCGATAGTGGTGATGCATTTTGAATCTTCGACTTCCATCTTTCCGCTGCGCCTCGCGTGACTCTGCCGTTTCCCACGCCAAACGGCGATTCCGCTCTGCATCAACCTCTTTACCGCGACATGTTATAGCGATTTGTTATCTCTATCCGATTATTGCATCAGCTTGACCGGCGCACCGCTCGTGTGGCGTCAGTCACCTTCTCTTTCCGCCGCCCATCATGAGCGATCTCGACAAGTCCGTTCACATGCCGGCCCTGGCCCAAAATGTTGTTTGCCTGCTAATATGCCCTACAGAGCGATCGCGCAGCTGCGCTCATGCCGCCCCATTCCGGAAGACCAAGTGCGGGAGCTCTGCCACCGTGCTAGAGAGCTTCTTATCGAAGAGGGAAACGTCGTCACCGTGACGGCGCCGGTAACAGTACGTCTTTCTCTCCGAGACTGAGATTGCAATGAGGAGGATGGATACTAATCAATGCACCGTTGCAAATGGATAGATATGTGGCGATATTCACGGCCAGTTTCACGACCTAATGGAGCTCTTCCGCGTTGGCGGCGATGTTCCCGACACCAACTATCTCTTCATGGGTACGGCTCTCCATCCATATCTCGATCACTCGCCATCATCTCCTCCTAACGTTTTATGAATCTGCTAGGTGACTTTGTCGACCGTGGCTTCTACTCTCTCGAATCATTCCTCCTCCTCCTCTGCCTCAAAGTTCGATACCCAGACCGCATGACACTGATTCGCGGCAACCACGAGTCACGGCAGATTACGACAGTGTATGGTTTTTACGACGAGTGTCTTCGCAAGTACGGCAGCGCAAACGTATGGCGCTATTGCTGCGACGTATTCGATTACCTTGCCCTCGGTGCCATTGTTTTGGGTGCCTCCAGCACTCTCTCCCCCGGCTCGCCAGAAGACGACGACACCGAGATTGAAGTATGCGATCAGGCTGGCTCCATAATCAGCCGGTTTCCTCGACAGCCCGCAAACCAATCTTCCCAGGAGAAACTCGACAGCTCCAATAAAAACACAGTGGACAAGACGGGCCCACCCGGCACAGGAGCATCTGGATCCAGCAGCGGCAGCGTGGGAAACCCTACGGGGGCCATCCTTTGCGTGCATGGTGGATTGAGTCCCCTTGTTGACACAGTAGACAAGATTCGACTCATTGATCGGAAACAAGAGGTTCCCCACGAAGGAGCCATGTGCGATCTTTTGTGGTCTGATCCGGACGAAATTGACGGTTGGGGTCTTTCTCCCCGAGGAGCCGGATTCCTCTTTGGGGCCGATATTGTCAAAGTCTTTAATCACCGAAACGACCTGAGCCTCATCGCGCGTGCGCATCAGCTTGTCATGGAAGGGTTCAAGGAAATGTTTGACGCTTCTATCGTCACCGTCTGGTCTGCTCCTAATTACTGCTACCGATGCGGCAATGTCGCTGCCGTGCTGGAGCTCACCGAGGACGAATCAGGCACGGGCATCTTCCAGAGGACGAATGGAGACGTTGGCCGTAGTTCTGGTGGCATAATTGAGTCGAGAGGCGGTCCTAAGAATGGACCTGCTCGACGGTATCGCGTGTTCCAAGCTGCACCTCAGGACTCTAGGGGGATGCCTGCCAAGAAGCCAGTTGCCGATTATTTCTTGTGATAAGGGTTTTCGGCTTGGCTTGCTCAATTCGTCTGTATTTCCAGCACTTAGAGGGTTTTCTTCTTCTTTGCTCACATTCATCGTTTTCATTCTTGGTTATCGATCAACCCAGGAGCGGCAAAGGATAAACTTGTATTTTTGAGGGGCGAATATATCGGATAACCAACTGTTGTTTCGGCGTACGGAGGTTCATAAATATAAATACAATCACAAGTGTAGTACTCTTTTCAACAGACGTTTACTCATGTATCGTCGCTTCTCGTATTCCTTAAGCTTGTCTCCTTTGTATGTATATATGGCACACAGCCTCGAAATTCTTCGATCATCTGCATGTGTGTGATTACAGTTTATGTCTGTAAATATGAACCTAGCTTTGCGCACTCGACTGTTTAATCCGTATAAAACTGCCTCCTAGGGTATTGGCCAATCTAATGTTACACCAGAGCCTTGTGAACCCCCGCTAGCTCTATGGACGAGATTGAATGCTTCTCGCCTCTCGTTGCATGAGTGCATGTTATATTAACCAATTATAACAAGGCACGTGGTTTATCGCCTGTAGTTTCAGCTGCTGGATCCTCGGGTACTGTTGGCGCAAACCCGCCATTGCTGCCTTATCCCAGATCCTCCTCTTCAACCTTGGCAAACATTTAATCCCACGCGTCATTTCCACTTCCACGCCTTCTAATTCAGCAGAAGCATCGGCTCTTTATTGTCAATAATATTCACAATGAAGGGCTGGAAGCTCCCCATCAAAAGCAAAAAGGGTAAATCCCAGGAGGTTACTGACGCCCATGTCCCAAGACCCCCAAAGGAGAGCCCAGCCCACAAAGAACTCGTCAGGGCAGGCAATGCCTTGTTATCCGTCGCTTTGTCACACCGTAGGTTGACTCTTCTCGAACCAAGGTTGTATAGGGCTAATACCGCGACCAACAGAGCCATCTCCATCGAAAGGTGACACACATACTGCACCCGAACAAGAACAGACAGCGGGACATGAAGAAAGGATTGCTAAAGCCTTGTGGGACCGAGTGCTACTGAAAGTAAAGGAATCAAAAGACCGAGATGCCATATATCTGATCGACGAAATCGAGAAACATGTTCCCCAGGATGGGTCCTCTAATGCCAGACCGATAGTCATGACAGACTTGGTGTCAAGCGTCATGGAGGTGATGGAGCAGCAATTTAAGGATAAGCATGGTCATAATTCGACATCTGCCTATGTTGAAAAGACTATTTCCATGCTCAACCAGTTCATCTCAGTAGGTGATGTTGCAGTCAGCTATGATCCAGTACATGCAGCCCTCCCATGGGCTGCTGTACGAGTGGTCCTTGTGGTAAGTCATACCAGAAACTTGAGCTCGACAAGGGCTGACAGAGGAACGTCTTGTATAGGGCATTACATCGAACCATCAGCTAAACATGCAAATATTGGGAGGTCTGGCTTCTGTCACCTCACTACTTCTGCAATGCAACATGTATCAAAGGTTATACTTGACCTCCAGCTCTGTCACCGATGGCATCAAGGAGGCCCTAGAGGCTCTTGAAGAATCCCTAGTCGACTCATACGCAAATTCTTTGTCTTTCGTCAGCTTTCTGTACTCTCATAGAAACAAATCCATGGCAATTATGGCTCCATTCTTACTCAACGACGTGGAGAAGAAAGTTAAAAGTCTGGACGAGAGCAGTTCCCAACTTACTAAATGCGCAGACAACTGTGAAAGATTTTTTTCTCTCAATCAGAACAAATCTTTCGAAAAGCTTTTTGAGCTCATTGGTAAATTACAGCACTCATCAAATTACCACTTGTAAGGATTACTTCCTCTCTATTCAAGTTTGAGGCTCTAACAGTGCATAGAGTGCTACTCGAAAGCATACAAAGAGAATTCATCCTAAGCAAGCTTCAAGTTGCTCAAGGAGCAGCTTATGATGACTTTTCAGAATCATCCAGAGATGAATGTCACCCTGGCACGCGGATCGAAATACTTGACACCATATATAAATGGGCAACCGATCCCGATCCATCTAGCCCTTCCATTTTCTGGTTACAAGGGTTGGCCGGAACGGGCAAATCAACCATAGCGCAGACAGTAGCAAAGAATTTTGACGGGAAAAGTTTGGGCGCGAGTTTTTTCTTCAAACGAGGCGAGGGTGACCGCGGAACGGCTCGGCGGTTCTTTGCAACGATTGCGAGCCAAATGATCCGCAAGCAGCCTATTATGACGCAGGTCCTCCATAGCATACTTCAGGAAGAACCTGAGATAGGAGACAAACTGCTGGAAACTCAGTTTCGAGAGTTGTGGCTTCGTCTTCTCAAGGAAGCTCATATGGAGCCGACCCCGGAGCGGATGACAATTGTGGTCGTTATCGACGCACTCGACGAATGCGATCCACCCAAGGATGCAAAGCTTTTGATCAAACTACTAACGGCGCACAATATAAATTCTCCTGTTGTAACCAAGATTTTTCTTACCAGCAGACCAGAATATCATATAAACCAACAGTTCAACATTACAGGCAGTATCCGTCAGAATATGATACTGCATCGGGTGGAAGAGACTAAAATCCAGAGCGACATTAGGATTTTCTTGGAGAACGATATAGAGGAATACAAAACCCAGTATAACCAAAATGAAGAAAAGATGAAGCAAGGTCAACGGCTTCCATTGGACTGGCCTGGAAAAGGGATACTCAATCGGCTAGTACGGATGGCGAGTCCTCTCTTTATCTCTGCTGCAACAGTATCTCGAATGCTCAGAAACGAGCAGTGGCCAGAGACACCAGATCAAAAGATTGCACACATATTGGAGTTCAGCACAAGGGGGGAAGGCCATGTGGAAGACTTGTACTGTTCCATTTTGGCTCAAATCATGGACAGAATTCCCATTCATGCCAGAAAAAAGTTTACCGCCGAGTTTCAGAAAATTGTTGGGTCGGTTGTTCTTCTTACCAGCCCTCTCTCTATTTCCGCTCTCTCCGACTTGACTGGGTTTCAAAAGAGTGAAATATACAGCAAATTGAACCCCCTTTCTTCTGTGTTGGATGTCCAATCTGCGGATACGCCGATCAAATTATTCCATCTTTCATACCGGGATTTTGTATTGGATGAGAATTCGTTTATTGGCGAGAACGGCATGTCCTGTCGAGGTCTGCGAATCGAAGAAGCAACCATTCATGCGTGGTTAGCCAAGCGATGTGTACAACTGCTATCGACGGATTTGCATAACGATATCTGCAATCTTCAGGATCCAGGCGTGATCAGAGAGGAAGTCGAACAGGACACAATTGAAGAACATTTACCCCAAGCTATAGCATACGCATGCATCTATTGGGTACACCATGTGCAGGAGGGAAAGATGGTGCTCCAAGATGGAGGACCAGAGCATAAATTACTTGAAACCAAGATGCTAAATTGGATCGAAGCATTGACCTGGCTTGGAAGAATCAATGAAGGGGTTGAGCTCATACGTGCCTTGAAGACACTTGCCGATGTAAGTGCCTTTCAAACTACCCAATTTCCCAAATGGCGCACTGACCCTTGCTGCTCAGAGAGACATTTGTTTTGAACTATCGAAACTGCTCCAGGACGCCAACAGATTCATTCTCTCTTTTAGACCAGCAATTCAAGAAGCACCATTACAAATTTATAATTCAGCACTCGTTTTTTCGCCAACCAATAGCATTATTCGGAAGATTTTTGAGCCAGATTGTTCAGCTTTCATCAAACAAATGCCCCAGGTTGATTCTGACTGGTCGGCTTGTGTCCAGACCATAGAACCTGGAACATATGCAGATGCTTTGTCGGATTTCGTCATTTGGTCCGACAGAAAATTGATAATCAGCGACTACAATTGCGGCAGTGTCAAGATCTGGGACCTGAAAACAGCCTCGTGCCTTTATGAGCTCTATAACAAGGGAGGCAACATGAATGAACTTCTTATATGCCCAAATGGTCGGCTCATAATTATAGAAGGCGAATGTGTAGAACTTTGGGACATCGAAAATCAACAATGTCTAAAAACATTCTCGACTCATCAAAATCGTTCATTTTGGTCCACATCTTCATCGCTTACCGGAAATTCGCTATCGATCTTATCATCACGCAGAGCTTACACAGTCCTCAATTTACAATCTGGTAAATCCACAAGTGTTCAACTCAGTGCATTTCCCAGTTCCGAGTTGACCCAGGCAAAAATTTCTCAAGATGGCAAATGGGCAGCCTTTTTCGATTCGTTTAACATTGTTATTTGGGACCTCCCAGTTAATATGATTTACCGAGAATTCAAAAGTGAAACACACAAGATCTCCAAGGTTATCTTTGACCACGATGGACGGTTTCTAATCATTGGATATGGCAGAGGCGATATTCAGTTCCTAGATATCAAGACGGGAGAAACTGGATTTTTTTTTAACGGACAATCTGAATGGATTACAGCACTCGTCTTATCCAGTAGTCAAGACATGCTCGCAATTGCAAGCAGTTCTAATGAGGCAATTGCGATCTGGAATGTCAAAAATCAAACATTACGACACTTTCTTACAGGCCACACAGATACGATCTTTAACATGGCTTTCTCTCCAGACGAAACAATGCTTGCATCCTACTCAAGCAACCTGATCAAAATATGGGACTTGCATACTGCACCTTCTACAAACTCTGGGGCCCGTTTGAACAGTAACATTACAAATATATCTCTGAACACGGGGGACCAAACACTCTATTATTCAAACCAATCTGCTATTGGTTTATTGGACTTGAAAGATATGAGCTGCAGACTATTAGATATCAGCAAACCCGATGACGACGATAACTTTATCTTACGCGTTGAATTCTCAAGTTTCGCGCCCTTGGCGGCAGTCATATTCCGCCAATATGTAGAGATATGGGATTTGACCCAGGATTGTCAGACGCCGATACTGCGGAATATACCAAAATTAAATACGTCTGCTGATGGATCCCGGAGCCCCACAAATTTCCAATGCGTTTTCTCCAAGGATAATCAGATTTACATGTCCAGCTCCTACCCTTCTTCTATCCAGTATGGGTCTGAGGTTTCTATTGTTAACAATTCTACGAGAATTTCGAAGACATACGAAGGGTACATTTGGGAGATTGTGGTATGTTCGCATAGCACGAAAGTGGCATTAATCGAAACATTGAGTGATGTGATTGTGAAGTCAAGAATTCGTATTGAGGATTTGTCGACAGGTCATCTAATACCGGTGTCTATTATCTACCCAAAAATAGACTCCTTACCTGACGCATCCGCAATGTTTTCAGCGCAGGGGACGCAGTTGATTACTATTGCGCCAAACGAGGACATCGAGATTTTTGATACGTCGACAGGAGCCAAGATTCTACGTTTCCATCCTTATCCAGACCTATATCCCAGCCATGATTTCGATTTTCCTCTAGCCTTTGTCAACGCGGATGTTAGTGTCCACGAGGATATGCCTATTGAGAAAGCCAGACATTCAATGTTGAAGAAATATTGGATATCTCCAGAGAAAATTTGGCTGATGAGAGATTCGAAGAGAATGTTATGGATACCTCCAGAATATCGCCCATCTCACGTTGCTGTATCCCAATCGCAGCTTATTCTAGCGTGTGGAGGCCGTATTATTACAATGGTACTTGAAGGATTATAGTATAGAAGTTCGTTCATGGATACAGGAATGCCTAGTCAGCACTCCTATTCTGCTATTTAGCATCCCATGTCGCTTACTAGGAAAATGTAGCTATAGCAGCAGATACTAGAGGAATGTAGCTACAGTAGCAGAAGGTAGTAATAGTAGCAGATGCTTAAAGGACCTGGTATACTTACTACTTGGGCAAATGCATGTGGTAGTAAATAAACAGCTTTCCTTCACATCCAATTTCGATACTTGAACTCTGCTGGGTTGCTGAATACAGCCAGTTTGGGATGCTGAATAGCTGCTCTTTGAATAATACAATGTGTTAGCAAGCTACAATAGCTGGTTCAAAAAAGGCCATCAGCAAGAGTTTCCAGTGGAGCATCTGACGGCTTGAATGTAAATGTCGGCTGGAATCAATGCTGCGGATGTTTACCTGGAGGATTCTACACTACGCAGATTGAGCCCAGGCGGGACATCCTCCTAGTTCAACAGTTCCAAGGTGATTACAATATCTATTTTGGTTTGGATGCGGCGGAGACTGGTTCTCCAAGGTAGGTGAGTATCCCACGTAGGCTTAATTAAAGCAACGATGCCTTGGACCTGGTTTACGACAGCTTCTAGCGGTTGACTTGAGATGATCGACAAAGGCTTCCAACTACGTCAAGCAAGCCTTTGAACAAACTAAATAGACTGAAGACCCAATTCAGCTTGTGAGCTGCTCGTACAATGAACATATAGAGATCATATGATGGATTTTCATGTAGCAGGCATATCCTCTGTTCTGGTTTCTGCCAAGATGGATTACCAGCAGATTCCTTCGGGGCAGAGTCCAGACGTAGTGCGACGACGGTGCTCCCGCGAATCGAACACATGTACGATAAACAGGTCAAATGATGGGATGCGTTAGGTTTAAGCTTAATTTATGCGTTTGAAAATCACTTTCCAACTTTGTTTTCTTACTGATGTTTACGAGATAGAAACTGGCTAACTTGGGCAGCGACTCCATACGTTCGGAATTTGAGTCCAACCCATCTCCGCTAACACGGAGGCAACTACATAAAAGCCACCACTTTTAATTCTCGGGTAATGCTGTATAATACAGTACTTTTGTAGTCATGCATACTATTATATGCTCTTGGATCAATTTTCTCTCACTCAATCCGGCATTGTTCGGATATTCGGGAAGGTTACTTCATCCAAGCCAACATAGCTATGGATTCAAGTCGGCATGGTGGTCTAATGGAAGTAAGGATGGTCTCAAACTTGATCATCCAAAGATGAGCTTCATCGACCCGTCTATAAACGGTAGAGAAAGCACCAACCTGAATTACTATTAATACAGTTTCCTCTCTCTTATTTAATTCCCGCCTTGTCCACCCAATATCCTTCAGCGCCTCCAACTTCAAAATGCAGACCTGGAGCAAGATGTTGTCGTCCGGCCTTGTACTATCGCAGCTAATAGCAGGCGCGGTGGCATCATGCGGCCAAGGGTTCATGCTTATTAAAGCACATTCGGAACCAGTGTGCCATTCATCTGTCGAAGAGTTTAGTTTCAGCAAGTCTACGACGCACGCCAATGCGTTCATGGATTTGACGTCCTTCTTAGTTATCAACGACTTGACCGGTGCTCCGAACGCTGGACTTAATACATACAACCAGCCAAACTGGCAAGGAACTACGTCCTTCATACCCCATGCGCTCCTCAACCCTGGAGATTGCTGGACGACAAAAGGCCTGTTCAAAAGCTTCGAGATACTAGGCCTAAGCAAGAAGAGAGACGAACTGCCGCCGGGCGCCCTGGAACTGATAGGCGCTGCGGAAAACGACACAGCTTCTGGTAATCAGACAGCCTGGAAGCGAGGGGATCCCCCTAGAAATTATTACCTCCTCGACCTGGAGACGGGAGAAATCACAAAACAGGTTCCACCATTGGCCAGGCGAGAGGCAGTCCAGAGCCCAGTTGGTAGACGGTACACCCAGGGCCAAGTCACCCTCAGGCTGCTGAATGAGGGCACATCGGGTGGCCGGACTTTTGGTCTTTCTGAGGGTAAAGTTTATACCCTGGCCAAGGACATATGCCAACAATGGGATGGAGAAGACGAAGCGGTTGCCACCACCCGGGATGATTATGGAAACAACGTGGAATTGTCTTGGGAGCCGACGGAGAACGCGAACCTGAACACTGTACCTTCTAACTTGTTGTATTCGACGGCGTATGAGTTTGCTTATTACGAAGGGTCACGATTAGGGCAGGGCCAAGCACTGATTGAGGTTTGGAACAACGAGGCAACAGTGAGATATGGACATCTTATTTTGGAGAGAGCGTGACGATAGAGAGATCACCAGGGCCCAATCTCAACGCATATATATGAGATCCATGATGAACACATTCTCTTTCCCAGAGGCATCTTTTGAGCTTTAACATTCGATAACAACATATTATGGCTATTGACGCACCAAATGGTATCATGATCTGCGAATTCGTAACATCAGCTTGCTGGACGAAAAAAATAAATAAAAGCAATTCCAAATTCGCATATTCTTAGCCGCTGCAACTAAGCGCTTCAAGCATCCACCCCCCAATAGTGTTTTTGACATCAGGGTATATCGGCGCTGTATCAATGTAAGAATGTATCTTGGAATCCTCAACGAAACGATCGAGGTAGAGGTCGGTAGCATGAGCATATACATGTCTTTCATGTGGCAGCATATACTCTGTTCCGATTCGTACATCATTTACGGAAATGATAGGGTTGGGACTCTCTGTCCTTCCGTAGTCTGGTAAACACTGGGTCTTCAGATTCCTCTTGTGCAGGAACTCCCTTCAAAAGTTGAATCATCTCGGCATTCTGTTGTTTGACACTTTCCAGATCCCTTTTGACGACGGAAATCTCCTCACTTAGTTCAGCCAGCCGAATCTGCATGTGTAACTGAGCATCCGACGTTCTTTTCTTTTGATCTTCAATCTTGGCATTCAGCTGTTCAAACTTGCTCTGCATGAGTTGGTATTCGTCTTTCTCAACAAGACAGCTCTTCGTATCCGTCCGAAGAGTATGCTCTGATTGAATAGACAATAGCTCTAACATGGGTCTCTCAACCATCTCCGTCTAGCTATAGGTATCCAAGTCGTCCGTCGAGATTTCAAGGAGCCATAGAACCCGTGAGTCCCCGACTGAGTAGGCCCACATGCGAAGAAATGATTTGTCGGCCTTGCTCAGAACCTTGGTATGCTTCAGGTGGATACCATTTGCCATCTCTTCTGTCACCAGGTCGTGCTGGTCGTTGTTAAAGAGCTCGAAAATATGCGACAGTGAAGCTTTCGCTTCTTCGCGGGTAAATACGTGTGTTACTTCCATGAGGAAGGACTCGTTTTGTTGACTGCTCCCCATGGCTTTGACTAGAAATGATGCAAGGGTCGAATTGTCGGGCAGAATATCAGGAGGCAGTTGCTCAGATGATCTCGAAAATGCGTCTTCAGTGAGTGCTGTGGGCATATGTAGGTTCCTTTGGTCGGCCCTCTGTTGATGCGGAATTCTTTGTCGTGTGTCTTGAACGTCTCTCGTTGGAGAGATGGGAATCCTGTATGCGAAATATTTGGGGAAAACGAAAGCTCTGAAGAACCAGAGAGTGCGAGAATAGATGGCAAAAATAGGGTTTGTTGCTTCGGAAATTAGAGGATCAGGTGAATGAAGGAAGAAAAAAGAAGAGCTCTTGGTTAGTCGTCGCCTCAAGGTGAATTGAATGGGGGCTTCTGCCCTCTTGACCGCCCGCTGGCTGGCAGTGTGAGTGGTTGACCGCCCCAAGTTGGCTGCCTATTGATATCAGAGGTGTACCAGAGAAATACAGTGATATTCACAGATATCAATGATCAAGGCACGGATGAGATCCAATCCAATGACTGTGCATGGGAATAGATATTGTCGTGTTTGGCACACACGCCCTGATGGGCTGAGCGGCCGCATGTTTCACAGAGCCAAGTCGGCTGGATGTCCGAGTGGATGCATATATGGCACAAACAGAGGCATGAACACGGGCGTCCAAGGAGAGAGCGCTCTTAATTGAAGACTAATGAAGTCGAGCTAGCATCTTGCTCGACCCTTCTGAAGATCGCGAGAACCCGGCAGCCCATGACGTTGGCTTCACCTAATAAACTCCGTGAAAGATCCGTACCCATCCCAATAATTGAGTCGATAAAAGCCATAATCCCTTCCAATTCCTCAGATAGCGTGAGAAAAATGATCAACTCCTCAATAGAAATCGTCATACCCATGATCCGTATCAAATCCACCCGTCCAGCGCCAAATCCCTCGTCCCATCAAGCCTGAGCAGCCACCCGTATAGTATGAGATACTTTAGTATAAAAGCCTCCATTCCCTCCCTTTACTAGTAGTCCGGCGAGCTGCATCGACCGTACTCGCCACACATGAGAAGCTTCAAAGTGTCGGGCTTCAGTCTTGGAAATTCTTCTTGTTTCCTGGTAAGCCAATCCACACGCCCCACGAACATCTTGAGCATCGACAATGACTTTTCGAAGAACTCTTCCTGATCAGTTGGAAGCTTGAGCGTCTTCACAGCCTCATCCATCTCTTGAAGAACAGAGCGCATGATTATCGTAGACGACCAGTATTCCTCGCCGGGGATTGTTAAATGCTCCCACCATGAAACGGAGATCATGTCTACCTCTGCGTCCTTCAGCCACTGAACGTATTTTGGATCTTCTTGTTGATAGATCCACCCGGAGAGCAGTCCCTTCGCTTGCGGCTCCATCACTTGAAGCTTTCGGGCCGTTAGAGTTGCCGCAATATCCGCGGCCAGTTCCTCAGTCCACTTGTCGCGAAGGCGTAGAAGCAGTGGCTGCATCTCGGCCATGACCTCCTTTCTCTCGAGTTGCTTTCTCATAGTAAAAACAACGTCTGGTGGGTTGGAGCATCCTCCTGGAAAGCGGGCGTCCATCATATTGTCGTCCATCACTAGTGATCCTTCAACTTTGATGGGAAGCATGGAGGTAGGGACGTAGACACCAAAATGGTTTGGGTAAGAGGGTGATGATGAAGATGGGGAGGGGGAGGAGGGGGGGGAGGGAAGATGATGAAGTTGAAGAGAAGGAGAAATAATTAGGATTATTACCTCATAATAAATAGAGATAGTCTTGATATGTGGCAGCTGCCAAAGTTGGACTCGTCAGCGTTTGACAACTGGCGATGATTTACGGTCGTGAGCTGCGTGTACTCTACGGCCAACTGACAATCAATAGATGCATATAGGTACGAAGGTAGGTGTGTAGATGCATCACCACCTGGAAGTTGGCAGTGTTATCACTTCAAACTACGTGCAAACTGCGCTCTCGCTCAAGGACTTACAAAACGGCCAACTTTGTGGCATCTCCTTGTGAGAAGCTGGGACTGCGTATCATCATTTGAGGTCAGGGTGACACTTGAACTTCTTCTTCGAATTGTACCAAGTGTACGATGCGACAACATCATCTCCGCCTTTACAGTACCTACTTGACTGAATGGATACGCTGTGAGGGCAATTAAATGCGTGGATTGATATTCAGCACTCTGGTGACCGCGTGTGAAGTTGGAGCGTCAAAACTTGGATATGAAGCAAAGCCGCACTGCTACGGAGTATATTCCTATTCCTATACACGTCTAGTAATTGGTACTTTCACTCAGGTACTCGTAAGTTCGCGACACGGAATGCTGGATGGCAAAATTGGCGTGTTCAACAGGCGTTTCCCTGAATATGGTAACGGAATCAAAAGATGAATGGCATTTATACACCAAGGCAATTTACAAGTAACACTGACATCAAACATGGTTCAATCTGCACTCTCAATATGTATTCGCTAGCATCTCCTGAGCTGACTTCAGATGTTCCCAATACCATCCATTTAACTAAACACATAGCTTGTCCATTTCTCACCTCCTCCATCCTCGATCACTTGCTTTCTCTCAAGGAAAGGAACCCATTGGTCTACTAGACAAAGGCCGGGCCCAGGCTACCAGCGTTGTCGCCGCAAACGAAGCGTCCGTCAACCAGCTTGACAGCCAAGGGGTTTCCAACTAGTACACATTAGCATCTCTCCTCTCTGAGCAGAAAGAAAGTTGACTCACCACGAGATCCAATCTCCAAGGCAGTGAACCTTGGCATCCGGCTGTCATCAAGACAGTTACACTTGAGGTTCATGTTATCTCCCCCGTGGATGTTGTCAATCGTGCAAGGCCTGCAAGTAGCATCAAATCCACCACTTTACAAATAGCAACGTCAGCCCAACCATCTTAAAAAGACACAATGATCCGTATTCAACTTACCCTGCTTGGTACACCAATTTACCCCCAACATTTCCGATACACTCGTTCAAGTTCAGGCTCGTCTTCCACCAATCGCCAGCACTGTTCCTGCAAAGGCCATCAAGAGTCGTCATACCGACCTTTCCGTGTCCCCCAAGCGTAATCTGCTCACACGTGCCGTCAAAAGCAGCACCAGCGGGGACCTCGACAGCATCCTGCGTAGCGTTCCGGGCGAGATGATTGAAGCCGGGAAGTTCCACCACCGGAGCGTCCTGGCCCTGAACCTCGGGGACGTGTTGGCCAACAGATTGGTCCTGGGCAGGAGCCGCAATGCTGGTTCCCGCAAGGGCAAGGAAGAGAACGGCGAGAGACTGCATGATGGAGTGAATATGGATTTCCGCTGTTGGCTTGTGAAATGAGTTCCGGTGACGCTTCGTAAAAGTAAACGGTGATAAAAAAGAAAAACAACAAGAACCTCAAAGAAGAAGAAAAAAAAGAATCGAAATAACGCGGAGAACCAGGGCAGATAAAAAGAAAACGAAAAAACCCCCCAAGTCCCCCAGAGAGAGAGTGGAGCAACGTCCGAGACAAAAGATGCAGCTGTCCGACAAACGGCGGAAAAAAAACACACACACAACACAATACAGCAGTTGGCGCACAACCATACGAAAGAAAAGCCTCCCCTGACCCCGTGCGCCGCTGCTCTTTGACCTCTCCGCTTGACGTGCGTCGGTTATCTTCGTTTGGTTGAGCGTTAAATTAACTTGGTGAAACAGATGGTTTTTGATATTCGGAATGAGGGGAGTGCAAGTTGGATCGTGATCTTGTTTCTCTTCCCCCCTCGTGGCGCCTCTGTTAACGTTGACAGGACAGTGTCGGCATCATTTTCGCTTGATGGGGCATGTGGCTTGAGCATCGAGGAAACCCAGCCTTCGGATTGGCTATTCGGGAATACATTCGCCTCAATCGTCGTTATTGTTGAAAAAGGGGGCGAAACAAATAATAGAAGGCCATCTGAATGAGAATGTTTGAAGAAGCGAGTCGAGGAAGTAATTGGTAACGTGATCTGCTCGTGTTGGATGCGACTTCCTCAGCGCGCATTGCAGACCTCCTATTCTAATTCGGCTCAAAGTCGCCGAAAAAGCCTTGAATGCAGCAATACCTCCTATATTGTACCAACAACCGATCACGGCTATTATTGGAGGATTGTTATATCATTCATCGTTGGTAGTTGGTGAATATCAAGGCTTAAATGCATCAGCTGCTACTGTTGTCGTTTCAGTCTCAGCAGGGCGGCATCTTAATCACGTAGCTTCTTTACAGCACCAGGCTGCGTGTTGGGGACAACATTTCATCCGAACCAACACTCCATACCAACTGCAAGGCATGGCAGCATAACAACTTGCTCACAGATGCAAGGGGAGCTGCAACGCAATCTTAAAACATGTCTCTTCATATCAGTAACTAGTGACTATCCTCCTGGCTAACACATAATCGTTCCGTAACGTTCTCGTTCCCCTTCATGGGACATACAGTCTCTTCCCGCCATCGTAATCTTGAACATGAGCGCTGCCCCAACTCCGCAGCTTCGTCACATCCCGTAGGATCAAAGTGTAAAGGTGAAAAAAATGGTAAAGAGAAGGCAAGTAAAATACAAGCCAGCCATTGGCCAGGCCCATCAAGTCCTGCTTGTAACAGTGTTCACACACGCCATCCAATCATAGGCCTGAAGTAATTTGGTCACCTGTCATAGCAGTCCCAATACAACGGGGCTAGGGCGAGGCCGTCGCCTTTGCGTATGTGAATGATATATAGACAGGGTAAATGAAAGTGCTGAGATCAGCTGTATAGAATAGAGAAGAAAAGAAAAGAAAAAAGGAAAATCTTGAAAGAAGAAAGAAAACAGACACTAAAACAGGGCACAATTAAACGTCAAAAGAGGAGCAGAATGGAATTATGACCTTAATTGTCGCCGTGGCGCCATATTCAGTGTTTAGATACCTCTCAAAACGCCCAGCGCCACCCCTTTTTACCCAGATGTTGCGCGCGAGGCCAATTTGCTTTATCGAAAATAGACAGTGACTTGGCATTGGCTGTTCCATCAGTAAGCCTGGCCAGGGACAGGCTTCCTACCGATGGAACCTGCTTGTGGTCCCGGCGCCGGCTCTGTTGGTGACGAGGTCGGTGATGGTGGGTTTGGGTTCAATGGGCTGGAAACAGGGGGGCTCCCGCTGCCGCGTTGGCTCGTCGTGCTGGGGCTTTGCGGTCGGCTGCCCCGGTTCTTGGGTCCGGGGCTCATCGGGCTCATCGGGCGACCCATTGGAGACTGGGGTCGGCCTGCGCCGTTGGGGTTCATCATCGGACCGGCAGGGGAAGCGGGGCGCGAGCCGGGACCAGGACCCATACGGGGAGCGCCGTTGGGAGGGCCATTGGGAGCACGCATCCCTTGAGGTGTCATCGGGCGTTGGCCTTGGGGAGTCATGGGTCGCTGGCCAGAGGGTGAGCCGGGACCCCTAGGAGGGCCGGCGGGAGGAGCGCCCTGAGGCGGTCGAGGCTTCACAGGTCGTGTAGACAGACATGTGCGAGGGACGACACCCTGTCGGGACCTATCCAGACGGATGACAAGCGCCTAAAGTGAAGCAAGTTAGTAAAGGCCGGGGAAATGGGGAATGCAAAAAAGCGGGGGGCTATGGAATCGAAGTACTCACCCAGCCATCGTCATACTCGTGCAAGAGGCGTACCAGGTCGCCCGCCTTCAGCTCCAACTCGTCCTCGAGAGAGGGCTTGAAATCGAGCTGCACGCGATGAACGGTCGAGTTCGCAGGTCCGCCAGCCGCAGCGATTGCTGCCGCGCCAGAGGGACCCATGTTAGGAGCAGATCCAAGAGTGGCTGATGACACGCTAAAGTCGGAACCGGCGGGACTTTGGGGGACAGCTTCCATAGTGTTCACAGTCAGGTCAACATTGTTCTTGTTCTTCATGGAAGCCTTGCGAGCCAGCTTGGTGGTTCCGGCAGCAACGACAACTCCGGTAGCGGCAACAGCGGCGGCCACAGCGACAGTCTCCTCAGCCTTGGACAGGTCTGGTTCTGGCGCGTTCTCGGCCATGGACATGACGGAAGGCGTGTAGGGCTTGTAAGTCGGAGTCTGGGGGGTTGGCGCATCGCCGATAGGAGAGGGAACACGCTCGGCTTGCTGGCCAAAGGGGTTGGCGGGGTTGTTGCTCTGGCTGGTTTCAGGTCGATCCGCACCATCACCAGTAACAGCGACACCAACAGCGGCAGCAGCGCCGGCGGCGGCGGTCTGCTTCTCGAGATCCCAGCCAGGGAGGAACTGAGTGAGAGGTCGAAGGCTGATGCGCGGCGCATTCGGGTTTGTGCGAACAAACGGGTCCTCGATGGGTTCCGGAGACGGCGCGGGAGAGATTTCAAACGACATTGGCGAGACTGCCCGCGCAACGGGCGCAGCAGCAGCAGCCGCGACAACGGGTGCCGCGACAGGCGCCGCAGCCGGTGTCATGACTGGTTTCACGACCGGTGCTACAACTGGTGCCACAACTGGTCGCTGCTGGACGGGAGGTGGAGGCGTAGCCTTTTCGTCGTCGTCCGAAAGCTGCTCAAGCTGCGATTGCTGCTTGCGACGGCGGATGAGGAAGAAGATGAGCAGTCCTACAAGAGCAATGCCACCGAGCACTCCGATGGCAATTCCTGCCTTGGCACCAGCGCTGGTTCCAGAGCTGCCTCCGCTGACGCTGCTAGGGGTCGTTGTTGCTGAAGCCGGGCTGATAGTAGAGGCGGCAGAGTGAGCTCGGTTGCCATCAGCCAGTTGCGTCGGCGAGGAAGAGTGCGTGGGTGAGCCAGTAGCCTTGACAATAGAATCCTCGGACTCGGAATGGGTCTGAGCAGGAGCACGAATTGCAGTGGGCGTAGAAGAGCTCGCCTTGGGTGTTTGTGATGGCGGCGGCTGCTGCTGCTGGCTTGGTGTTTCCTTGGGCGTCTCCTTGGGGGTTGGCGACGCCTTCGGAGTCTCCTTGGGAGTCTCCTTGGGAGTCTCCTTGGGAGTTTCCTTTGGTGTCGGCGTTTCCTTGGACTCGGGTTGCTTGCTTGGACTGGGCTCAGGCTTCGGTGTCTCCTTCGGGGGGTTGTGCACAGTCACGTATCCGCCAATAGGGCCGGAAAAGGTAGCTGACATGGTCTTGTAGACAACTTGAACCACCGTCTGTTCATCTAGGAGGGAGTCAGCATGTCAAGGCAGCAGAAATGGACGACTCCGAGGCCATTCAGGCTATAAAAAAAGCAGTTAATAAGTACCTTTCTGGGCATTATTGCTGTTAGAAGCCTCCTTGTCGTGCTTGTCGTGGGGGTTCACGCCATTGATGATGTCGTCAATGTCATCGAGAAGATCTCGATGACGGTGGAGGTGCCTGTGTGAGATGGGCATCTTGTCCAAAGTGGTTTCCGGGGTATCAAAGAGAGAATGAAAAAGATTTGGCGTTACAGAGCAAAAGCAAGGCGTTGAATTTCGCCTTGAGCTCTGAATATATTGGCAATTCGATCCCGCAGTCGCAAGAGGCTGGGGAAGTCGTCGTCTGGAACGGGGGACGGCCAGTAATGGAGGGAGAAAGAATGTGGTGACTTATTGAGTCAAGGAGCGTTTTCTTCCACGGCGGGGAGAGACAAATGTCTTTGTTTTTTTTCTTGCTGGGGGAAACAAGGGACCAACGGGGCAGCTGGATTTCGAGACAATGCCAGGCCGTGGTTATTTCTGAATGTCCCAGGCAGTACAGTAAATGACGATGCAAACGGCAGTGCGAGAAAAAAAAAGCCAGAGAGAGGGAGCGAATCGAGACTTTGTGTGCACTCGACTAATGCGCGCAATATCGCGAATTTGGGATGGCTGAGCAGATGCAAAAAGAATGACTGCGTCGATGAAATCAAATCAAATCAAATCAATGAATGAATGGACGGACCGGAGCGCAGCTCTTGGAAAGACTGAACTGACGCAGAGGCCCAGACCGCACGATCGCTCGCTTCAAGAGGCGATGATGTGTCGTCAGCGATGGCAGGACGGTGGTGAGGAGGGAAAAGAGAGAGAAGGGAAGAGGCGAGAAGCGAGCGAGCGACAGCTGGGGATTAACCTAGACGGACGGGCGAGCCAGGGTCCCGGGGCACGCAGGTACCTGTACTTGCGCGACGCCGGGGGCCTGGCAAGCGCCCAACGCTGCGCCGAATCAAAACGGCCGCTGGGCGCTCCACTGGCTGCCACAGGTAAGCAGCTTGGCCACTAGCTGGAGCGCTGCAGCAGTCGGCCGAGGTACTAGTACCAGTAGCGCGATGCTGAAGATGCTGTGCAGCAGCAGAGCGAGCTTGAGCAGAGAGATGGAGTGGTGGATGCACGCTTGCTGCTGAAGGGAAGGGCTTGCATCGCCACGGCCAGCTAGGCGGAATGGAGACGTGGACGTTGTTCACTTCATGTTTCCATCAAGCCTCGAACTCACACTGATGGGATGACCAGGTGGCTGAGTACAGGTACATGGCCTTACGTCTCTTATTGACGTCTCTCCAGTCGCCCATCAGCTGTCACCTTAGCTGTAAGTGCCCTCACCCGTACGAGTACTCGTACCTACATACAGCAGTCCCAGCACCACACGCGCCAGCCCCGAGTCCAGACAGGCAGGCAGGCAGGCAGGCAGGCAGGCAGGCGCCTGTGACACGACGGATGATATGAGGATCAGCGCCGCTGTCGACCCAATCCAGCCAGCTGCGAAAAAGCTCCATGCTCCCCCAAGCTTAAGATTGCTAGTACAGTAGCAGCCAAAAAGCCTTGCAGCAGTCCGCACCAGGGATCCGCACAGGGGCCACCGTCCCTTGGCTCAGGCACCGCGGCGCTGCCATTGGCTGCTGGCCCGGCGGCAGGATGCGCTAATCCAGGAACCGGTCCCCAGTAATCCAGAAGAGGGATGCGGTCATTGGCCCGTGCGAGGCGCTGCTTCGCGTCTCTTAGCTCGTCACCTCTTGCATCCAATGCTTTTGGACTGGACCCCTGGCCTTGCAGTTCTGCACGAATTGGATCCTTGTCCTTTGGCGTTGGTTTGTTTTTGGCAAAAAAAAAAAAAAAAAAAACGAGGTTGCGTCTGGTGCATGCAGGTACCAGGACTTGCTGCCTTGGTGCCTTGTCCAGGTGCTGTGCTGTACCTGTGCTGCATTCTCGATACCTTGGGTACGAGTACAATCAGAGGCGCTTGCTGTGGCTTTTCCCTCCCTGTTCAGCTCCCCTTCAATATCCCGCCACAGGCCATGGCGGCACCATCGGATCACTTTATCGTGCTGCTTTTTTGGGTTCGAGCAAGGGAACTTGTGGCGCCGTCAGCACCCAGTACGAGTGCTCGTACTGAGTCGTGCTGTTATTATGGAATACGGGATTGATCCATTGCCAGCTTGCAGACAGCTTTACCGCCAGTTTACGGGCAGCACTTGTGTGAATGGCGAAACCAGCATTTACACGATCCTCGTACAATACATCACAAGTCCCCTGCTTCATACAGTTCGGCCTCGCTAGGATCTGTCTGACAAACCCAGAACCCAGATTCCAAGAAGCAGGAAGAGCACTAACTACTCCAATGCGAAATCTCGACCTTTCACCATCACGCCGCCACATCCATCAACATCACCAATGCCAAAACTCCATCTCCAAGACACCACACACCACCTCGACCCCTCAACCCACACCTCTCCCAAGATCCTCTCCCCTTCCCTCTGCAATTACTATCCCAGACTTTCAATCCCACTCGCCCCCAATGTCTCGACTAAACTACTGTACAATAAACGCGCTACCCGGCCTTCCAACTCGGTCTACGAGCTAGCCGGGGTTCATGAAACACCCCCCCTTGGCCTTGGCATGCAAACTGGTGATTGCTTAGTAGCATTTCCGTCGTCATTGTGCAGGCCAGCCCTGGCATCATCAACCCCCCAAAGAGCCATTTTTCTCTCCATCCTTCCAGCACTGTAAAATAGCTAGAGCAAAAAAGAAGACAAAGACCCGTCCCCTGGCTTATTTTTTTGGGCTTCCCTCCTCAGATCGGGTCAAGCAGAAATAGGAAACCTCTGCGAACAAGACAAAAGAAGCTCGCCAGAACAAGACACCAAACCAAAAAAAAAAAAAAAAAAAAAAAAAAAAAGAACTTCCCGAGCAGGGAGGCCGTTTCACTTTGACCATCTCCCCACCCCAAGGCTGAATGCTCGTCGGATACGCTCGCAAATCGACGAAACAACTTCATTTTGCCTTTTGGGCTCCGGCATCTTTGTCCCATTTCGCTTCTGAAGGGAGGAAGAGGAAGAACCTCGTGTCCTGCGGGGCCCGGATCGGACGACCAGCAATGGCGATGGGGAGGGCACCGAGCATGTCGATGAAGGGGGCACCGTGCAATCCCCAATCCAAACGCCCAAAGAAAACATGTCTCTCGGTCCTGCTCCCCCCCCCCCCCCCCCCCCCAAAACAATTCGCGGAGCCGGGGACCAGTTCTTTCGCCCGGGCTCCCGGCTAATACAATTCGAACCTTTGGTCCGTTTGCCCAGGTTTCTCTTCTTACACGCCTAGCTTTTCCATCTTGCGCGCCGTCCATCGCGCTCTCGTATTTTGGGCAACTCCCGCGATAATCAAACAAAACCGCACACCCGAAAACGAGAGACGTGCTTCTTCGGCCGAGTCCATCACAGCACACACCCGCCCGCAATCAAGGGTCCCGGGCTGTGGGAAATTTGCCTGTTTGACTGTGTCTCAGAGAACATCCATGGGATTCAGCTGATGCCCGTACTAGGTACGAGTAGTAGTAATATCTGCCAAGCTTACACTAGTATACTGTACCGTAACGCACAAACTCCGAGCTGTCTGCTATTTGCGGCTTCCACTAATATGATGCGATACGCCATCCTCATCTAACATACTTGTAATGTGTTGTAAAGTAGGGTGGTCTAATTAGTACCATATGACGCCCACCAAAGAAAGCGCCACACCAGCACAGCAGGCGGCCTCCTCGCGTTTTTAGTGTTACCCATCACTCGATTTTATCCGCGGGAATTGTGTAAGACTCTAGGTCTTTTTTTTAATTCAGGTACTATCTAAGACTATAGATGGAGCCAAAAATCGCGGAGCCTTTGTTCGCTCCCAAACCACAGATGGAACCACTTAAGACGGCTAAATTCATCACCGTAGCTGTACTGTAGTGCAAGAAAAAACCCGTCATTAATTCGCCGCACACATCATCATCATATATTTTCTTCTTCGCTCTGCTTATTCTATGCCGCTAATATATCTCCGTGAAATAGTATACATATAGTACACATATGAAAAAAAAAAATAACACGCCTGGACGTATCCCATCCCAAGAATGCTCTTCCCGTCCGTCCGTCTAGGTAAAATAGTTATAGTAGTAGTCTAGTAAAATCCGCTCAGGGTATTGTAAAGAGCAAACAATGAACCGCCCTGGGGGACCATATCCCGTACCAAAGGGAAAAGAAGAAGAAAAGAAATCAATCACATCGAATCCTCCATCTGTCGACTTCGCGTCTTCGTCCAGCTGTCTTTATCTTCCTTGCCTCCCTGGCTCTCCAGCCCAAGCCCTCTTTCCACCCACTCTTTGCTCTCCATGTGGCTCAACCGACTCAAGGCTCTGGCAAACGCAAATGCCTCCTCCTCACCGGCAAACAGGTTCGAGTTCTTGAGCTTATCGACGACGCTAGATTCGAGATTCTCCATCACGTTTTCCGTAGCGGCCTTTGTAGTCTCGGCTGTCGGGTTACTTTGCAAGAGGCTCTCGGCGATTTCGTCCCGCGAGACAAACAGCTCAGCCAGTGGCTTCTCCGTAGTGAGCACCAGCTTAGCATTGCCCTCGTAAACAGCGTCGATAAACGTAATGAAGCGGCGCGCAAGGTCCCGCTCGCGAATCGTCATGCCGGGCACCTCGGTGACGATAAAGGCATCGTACTTGCGCACCAGCTCGAGGTAGTCGGCCGCCGACTTGGGCTTCTTGATGAGCTCGTCAAACGTGAACCAGGCGCACCGCCCGCTGACGCGCGGGACGAAAATCTCGCGCCCCCAGACCCTTTGCGTCTCGGACCGTGGCGCAAAGTTCTCCGAGTCGCCGAGGAAGCGGAACCATTTTTCTGCGTGCGATTCGGCGTGCTGGTCCAGAGCGGTGTGGTATACCCCCGAGGGGGGCCGAGGGATCTTGCGGTAGTCGGTTGGTGAATCGAGATTGATGACGTGTAGGCGGTTCTTGAGCAGCTTGATGGCCGGGATGAATGAGTCCCGCTGGATACCGTTCTTGTAGAGGTCATCAGGGTGGCGGTTCGACGTCGTTACCAGGACTACACCGTGAGACATGAGGCTTTCTAGTAGTCTGTTCATTCAAGTTAGCCCGTCGTCTCATGACCGTATGTTGATTGAAATCAAAATGACTTCGAGTAGAAGGAAGCCCTACCTTCGCAGAATCATGGCATCTGCCACATCCGTGCACTGAAACTCGTCAAAGCAAAGCACATTACCCTGCTCCGCAATGTCCGCCGCAACAAACGGCACGGCATCAACGTCACTACCATGCTGCATCTTCAACTTGTGCAGCCTCTTGTGGACATCCTGCATAAAGTTGTGGAAGTGTATCCTCGTCTTTGTCCTGACCGTGCTGGGCAGGGTATCGTAAAATAGGTCCATGAGCATCGTCTTGCCACTGCCCACGTCACCGAACAAATACAATCCACGAGGTAGATTTTCGGGAATATCCTTGATCGTAGCCTTTGCGGCGCCTCCATTGCCAAATAACGACGAGAAGACGGATTTCTTGGCGGGCTTGAGGAGATCGAAGCTGGGATGGACAACGGGCGGTGCATGGTAGTTGCGAAGCTCATTGTGGAGATGTTGCAAGTTCTCGATGATGCCTAGCATTGACGTACCAGTCAGATATAGCTCCCAAGAGACACTGTCATCGCGCAAGCTCACCTCGTTGATGCTCGTCATTCCGCAGAATCCCAGCGTCCACTCGCCGGTCATACTCCTCCAACGGCCCCAAGCCAACCACCGGACGATCTGAAACAGTCGCCAAAGATCTCGTCGCCCCCAGGGAAACCCGATACGTGCCGCGCTTGGCTCCAGCATCAAGACATCTCCCAACGCCGCCATTCAATCCCGCTCGCATGACCACTGGTTGTGCCGACTGCACCCGAAACGACCTGGTAAACTGCCGGCTCCGGGCGCAACACGCCGAGCAGCTTATCCGGCTCAAGGGCCTGCTAGCCACGACACTGCCTCGCATTTTTTTCGCGTCTTGGGGGGTTAGTACCGTATCTGGCTCGCAGAATCACGGCGTTGGAGAAATGACGAGCGAGCAAAGACTCATATATGCGCGGCAACTAGAAACATCTGATGATGTAGTTTTTAGTGGCGGTGCGGCTCAGGCGGAATAACGCCATGGCGGGTCGATTCCGAACTACCGAGCTGCTCGGGCATTGCATGGCTTTTTTGACGGCCATCACATGGCGATTTAGCCGTGGTTTAGGCGCTGTCTCCGGAACACGAGTTGACGTTGTGAGTGCACTTTGGACAAGCAAAAATGGGTGGTAATAAGAGTGAGCAGAGTCTGTTTCACGGCTTCTACCAACAGAGGTTGAAGAATAATTTTTGATGGCATTACCAATTATGTTGTCAATTAATACCTTTCATATCTCTCCTCTTCCCTCTCTCTTTTTCCAGTTCAAATGTGGTATATACTATTAACGCGACTAAATAGTACAAGCGCAGAGTTGCGACAACTTCAAGCTAAAAGAAAAAAAATTACATACGGCCGCGATACCCTAGAATGTATCCGAATCAGATATTCTTCAACTCCTTGGTATTCACAACTCCACCCAGCACCACCCGGCACCCGCAATAATTAACCCCGTAATCAACCTCATCTCTTTTTTTCTTTCTATCTATACCACTTCTCTTAGTAAAACCAGCGAGGCGTCAAAGCCTCATTTCTAGTTCTACAACAAGTGCCGATTCCCACTCTCCCACATTCAGAGCATTACGCACGCAGATAAGAAAGCCTTCTCTCGAACAATAAAAGCACCAGTATTTGTCATGACGTTCTAGGCCATCTACGAGTCCTCGTCATTATCCCACCCGTTTAGCCGTCTTACCAACAAGTTCCCTCATCAGTCAGCACAACTTTCTCTCCCCAAGTCCAAAAGTCACTAATTTAGTCAGCCATCTTTCCCAGCAAGCGGGCATACTAAGCATTTGGGGGCACATTGGTATGAGTCTAGCCTGGCTCCACGCGGCGAGGCTGGCGAGCAAACTAGATGGGAAACGATTGGGAAACGGCCCTTCACTGGACAAATACTCGGACAGAGTAATATTACCATCGTGTGCGAATAGTTGGGCAAGATAACGCAGGGCTAAAACGCAAAAAAGGTTGCCGCCCGGCATCATATTAACTCAATCGCCTTTGGGGGGTATATCTAACTCGCCACCTAATATCATACACCAACGCAGGTACACATCGTATTCATCTCGTCCAAAGAGGAAAAAAACTTCGGAATGAAGCCCTTGATCGTATAGCTGCCCGTAGACAAATCATTCACCAGCTCTTCTACCAGATCACAAACTGTACTTGATAATTGACATTTGATATTCAACCCGATCCCTTCCTCGAGGTTGCCAAGGGAGAAAGAGACAAGGTTTTATAGCATGAAGTTGGCTGCAACACCGTAAGCCGGGTATCTGCTCCTTTTGGTATTTAATGACAGGAACCAGGGGGGGGTTCTGCCGGGGGTCCACACATAAACTCAGGCCATCGTTCCGCATTGAGACTCTTCTCGGGGGGCTATGCCTCGATCGTGTCCACTGCCGGGATCCTTGACGGCCTCGTGTCATCGGGCACAAAGCAGCAGATAGCGTTCCCCCAATTGCTTCTGGAAGCACCCGCGTATCTCGTTGCCGCGTTGTTGTCTCGATAGGGCGGCTCCATATGTCGAAGACGCCATGTGCGGCAAAGACCGAGACCGGCCGGTATCCAGGGACTGATTTGGCTTGTCCTTTGCGATTTCGCGATTTCGCGCGTGTCGTGGCTGGGGCCCTGTCGCGTTGCCCACCCAGCACGTCTGGCGCATGGCGCACCTAGATTCCACGACATCTCTTGCGATCAACCCAGTAAAGTCCCGTCTTCTCGCTAACCATGCGAGTTTCTGTTTGGGGAACACGTGAAATCGTCTCGTACATCAAAACGCCAGAGCCATGAGGGGGTCGTCGTGCGTAAATTCATCTTCGGCTTGCCGTATCAATAATAGCCACCTCCGGGAGGAGGCGGGGGTTGCTGAGGAGGAAAATCGCGGTTTGTAGGGGTATGGTACGGATTCATGGAAATGTAATTCAGCGCTGCGGGATTTTCTCCGACTGCTGGTTGAGTGGTTCCGCCGTGTTGGGAGACGTCTTCGAGCAGTGAACTTGAAGGGTTCATGTGTTGGAAGGAAGACGACCTTAGGGGGGCCGCAGGCCCTTCGGTGAAGACTGGCGAAGTGTAAGTATGCGGCCCCGGAGGCACTACCTGCTGTGGAGCGACGTGAGGATGTCCGAATGGCGACATTGCAACCTGCTGAGGATCCCATGGGGCGGCGCTGACTGATGATAAGCTCGCCGATGGCATTTCCCTGGTCACCTGGCTGGGCAGGGGAAAAGGCACGCTGGAATCCAGAGACACGGGCCTTCGAGGGGCAATGATTTGTTGAAGAGCCTGAACCGGGTCCGTCGAGGAAGAGGCTCCGGCCTGCTGTAGAAGGAAGGAAGAAATGTAATCGTCTTGGAAGCCGTGTTTGTGAAGCAGTTCTCGTAGTTGTCTGTTCTCTTCAGCCACTCGGCGAGCTGCGAGCTGCACCTCGGAACTTGCCTCGACGCCAGATAGCTCATAAGCTCTCAGGCGCTGCTCAAGCTCCGCGATGTATTCCCTCCTCCGAGCACGGGATCTTCTCTGATTGTCTCGGATGCGAGCAAGGTTGGCTTTTTGCTGTCGTGAGGGAAAGAGGAGAAGGGGTAAGTCGGCCACTGATTCCAAGCGAATGTTGATTGGGGGGGAGAGAGAGAGGAGGAGCAGGAGGAGGAGGAGGAGAGGGGAAAACATGATACACGGGCTGAACCACTTACTGCAGGAGTTGACATTTAGGGCCCGATTTGACTTGGCCGCATAAATAGCGACCTATCGCTCGAATCCGGAAGAAGGTTGTCAACGATGGCGGTCCGCAAGGGGGAGGGGAGCGCAGAAGCAGGGCGTAAATATGCAGCGCTGACGGCGGGCTTTTTTTTTTCTCGGTGGCATATAGCGATTGAGTAGATATTGGAGGGGTTTGAAAAGGTTGTCTCGTCAAGCAAGATGGTGAAATCCATATACTCAAGGCCACAACAAACCATGACCTCGAGTCCGTATGGGATCTTGGATATACAAGATGACCAGAAGAAGAGAAGGAAAAAAAAAAAGAAGAAGAGGCGATATGGGTTAAGAAAAGAATATTAGGAAAGAAAGGTCAGCAAGATCCACCAAACCAAGTCGCGGCCCTGGACGGCGACAACCAAGGACGAAAGAAACGGGTCTGTCTGCTTCTAAGTGCCCCCGGAGGGAAATGGATTCAGGGACATCCGTATGTTCCAAGGACGGAGGTGTTCAAGGTCGGCGGCCGAGGAATCAAGGCAAACATGGGCATCTGTCCTCGCCTCTCGTTTCCCACTCTCACTCTCGCTCTCCCAGCTTTAAAAAGGCGACCAGAGGAGCTATCCAGCAAAGCAATAAGCGGGGAGGAGAAGGAGACACGGACACGACCCAGGCGCACACAAGGTCACCTTCACCTTGCACGGGCAAAAAAGAGTCCCTGGCTCTGATATAGGGATGAGGAAGAGGTAATTTGGGGGACCCAGGTAGCTTATTAGGCGGGAAATCGGGAGATGTACTTGGCAAGTCTGGACACAAGAACTGCTTGTCTTGCGTACCCTAGGCTTAGGTCTAATACCGTATGGATGCCATGTTGGACACGGGAAGCGCGCTAAAAGACGAGCAGCGTGGGCAGCCAGCCCCAGATAGCAAGCAGTTACATGGAGAGGTCCAGCCTCCACAAAGAATTCGAACTAAGCTAGCCCGCCCACGTTTATTCGTGTGTGTATCCATGGATGTCGGTTTGGGAGCTGGGGCGAGATGCGCCACTCACGGGTCGACGATGCCGCCCAAGTCTCTGGAGTGTGTGCAAGCCACCTCGGCGAGCAATAATAACACCGCCTCGGACGTGGAAAAGGCATGCAGCCACGCCTCTGATCCACGTGTAGATGGCCAGTGTACTAGCTGGTGGCCACGTAGGGCTGCGAGCGCGAGAAGAGGAAACGGATATCAAAGGGGAGAGGACGTCGCCTAGCCGCTCTGGCACGTCACTTTGAGCCCGGTGCCCGATGGTGGGCGCTCTGGGCGGGTCTCGTCGAGGTCCGGGATTTAACATGTAGAGATGCGTGTTTACATGCACATGTGAGTGCGCAAAGCTTGCTAGTAAGATGGTCTAAAGCAGGCTGGCTGGCAGATTTGCCAAGCAAAGTTGCCTGTGCTGCGCTGCGCTGCGCTGCGCTGTGCTGGTGGCCCCGGCACAGAGTCGCCGCCGCCTCTTGGGTAATGTACCAGCCTCCCCTGCTCGCAATAGACGGTGCTGTGGACATGCGAAATACGGCGTAATATCATTGTCTCTTTTTCTGCGGAGGGCGACCCAGTTGCCAGACCAAGAGGTAGAGGCAACGCCTGGGGGGGTGCGGGCGGGATGCCGTGCCTGCGGTTCGTTCGGACAGACTGACAGGGCCGCCTCTCCCTCACGCGCACAGTACAAGGACACCCAAGCTCCGTAGTTACGCGGACATGCTTTGTTCGGTGTGACAGCATTTGACGGCGCAGAGATGGGCGATCATGAGACAATCCCTTGCTGGAGCCACACTCCCGACAGACTGGATTCTGACATGCCATGGTGGTACGCCAGCGCCGTTATGGCGGGGCAAGAGGCTGCTTAGCCCTAGCGACGCCATCCTGTGTCCTGTGCGAGGACGGCCGTCAGAGGGCAGGATTTTGGGTTTGTGGTGGTTTTGCTTGGTGCCCGCGCGCTTGCAGGCATCCACAGCCTTTGGCCCCCTCCTTACGGGAGCCCTCCGAGCGAGTTGGAAGATGGTGATGATGATGATGATGATGGCCGCTGCGAGGAGGAGTCGGAGTCGGAGCAGGAGCAGGAGGAGTCGAGAGAGAGGGGAGTCGACGGGCAAGCAAACAAGCACGGCGCAGCACGGTACTGTACAAGCACATGCATGAGCCGGGGCGCGTTCCGACAGACAGTGCAGATTCGAATTCAGACTCTGCCACCCCGGTCGTTGCCATGTGGTTTCTAGTCCCAGGTCCGGGGTGTTAAAATTGAATCGTGTTTTGTTGTATGAGGGAAGAGAGATGGCAGCAGATTAGAGGACCTTTGATGAAAACGCCACTCATCCGTAGTTACATTGGCAGCTGTTTCCGCGAGGGAGCGCCTGCCACCACACACGCCCCCCCTTGGGTAGATGTAAGGTACCTAGTAGGTAGCCACCGAGTCTTGGTATGTACAGGAGATGCTAAATTGAGGCCAAAAAAAATAAAAAGGCACCTGACGGAGGCCGTGCAGTGTGCTGGGTTACGGGTAAGGTACTAAAGTCGCACTCGTAACATGTCATGTAAGGTAGCAAAAAAAACTCGATATAGTGGTGTCCGGTACTCGTGCTAGCGGTTCGCGGCCGGGTTCGTGCTCGAGCTGCCCCTCTTCCACGTTGTTTCCAGCGCAGCGCAGCGACGGGCCTTGCAGGGTTCAAAAATGTTCCTTGCCTTGCCCATCCAGTCCAGCGCTACATGTACTCTAACTGCCTCAACTAATGTACTTTAGGTGAGGGAGGGAGGGATGGAGGGCATCCCATCCCATCCTATTCTATCCTATCAAATGATTTGAGTATCAAGGGTAAATTAACACCGATTATCAAGACACGCAAAAAAGAGATGAATGAGGTCATGTACCCCCTACACAGCCGCCATGTTCCTCGTCCCTCGTCCTCTGCGGCCCCCGAATGCGATTGGATCCAATCCAATGCCTGACGACGAAGGTTTCCACCCATCGAAACCTTCTGGCGCTGGAGGTGCCTGGGCTCGTAACCCAGCGTTGATCACGAGGCGCCCGATTTGCTTCGATACGGGCTGCGCGCCTTTTCAGCCCTCCAGATGAGCTCTAGTGTGAAAGTGACTCTGTAAGTTGTGTGTGTGTCTGTCTCTCTCTTTCTCTCTGTGTGTTGGCCTGTGCCTTGGCTGCATCTCACATTCCTCTGGCGGCTGTCGCTGGATCTGTCTGTCTGTCTGTCTGTCTGTCTGTCTGGCCCAGGCTCGTGCTCTCTGGCTCGTGCTCTCATGCTCACCCAACCAACCGCTCGCCGCCGATGATGCGAATGACTTGACACGAGACTGACAAAAGCTTCTCACCCTCTCTCGCGACCTCGCTGCTCCTCTCATTTCCTGCCTCTCGCAGCGATACAACCTGCACCAACCTGAAAACGTCTACAGTATCGCAAAGTCTGCGTGCAAGAGTCCCAAGTAAATTGGCTCCTCATCTCGGCTCACCCCGGCGTCTCCCCACGATGATACGCTGACCCAGCTCGAGCTCAATTTCAGCCGCGACACACACACACAAGTCAAATCAAACCAAATCACATTGCATGCCATGGGTCTGGTTCCGCGCGCCTCTCGACTGGCACGCTAGCTTCGCATGGGTGACTGATCGTGAAACGCAGCAGCGGGTTTTGCAGCTCCCCTCGCAATTGAAGATTGACATGTTATCCGGTGAGTCTCGCGAGAGCGCAATTTCGCCGTGCATCTACAAGGACGAGAACGGGTCCCAGAGCAAGAAAACAAGACTAACCTTCTCCACCGTGACGAACTGCTTCAGGGACTATCGGCCAGTCAACTCGCGGGGGTGACTGTGCTCTCCCGAGTTTTCAACTCTGGGTTGGCAGACAGACAGCTTTGACTCGAGTTGAGTTGCAGCCTTTTCCAGCCCAACGGCCTTGTTATTTTTTTCCCTTCTCGTCGCCGCATCGGAACACGGCCGTGCTCTACCTGGATACTGTACAGTTGCTTGCTTGCCTCGCCCTTGGTTGCATCGAACTGCCGACGAATAACAAGGCAAACAACCATCCGCACGCCCAACGCCTCGTCCTCAGGGTTGAGCCACCACCCCCCGTCTCTGCTGGAATAGAGTTCCCTCGCCGTCTTGTATTTATGCCCTCGACGGCTCGTTTTCCCTCAGCTCCCAAGAGTTCAGAGTTGCCGGCTACCAAAAGGCTAAGGCTGAGAGCCAAAAAGGCTGACAAGCCCAGACTCGGAGGGACAGTACGAATAGGGAGGCGCCACAGACTGGGCTGGGACGTGTGAGCAAGCGGAAATGGACGCGACACGATTCGCCTCTCTGGCAGCGGCTGAACTGGCTGATTACGTATGAGCTGAACAAAACGTTACTTGTAGAAGCCAAAAAACCCCGTCATCTGGAGGGCCGAGAAAGGCAAATCGAGTCTGGCCCGGCAGCCGATCTGGATCCAAAAGCTTAAAAAAAGTCTTGCCAAATGGAGCGATAGAGCACCCCTATCCACGTGAATTTGCCCTATGGACGACACTAACGGGGGGGCTCCAGACGAAGCGACTGGACAACGGTCTTTGCCGCAGCTGCGCGAAGCCGATGCTACTGTATGGGGACTCGTACTTTATGCCGTCCGTATGTACCTACGCAGATGCCAACGGATCAATGGCTACCTGGGTAATACTCCGTCGACGCTACTGTACTGTTGCTGCTACACGTAGGATTACCATTACCGGGCCTGAGCGGTTGACCCGACGGCAACGCCCTCTGGTTACACGACATGAAACTAGACTGCTCGAACCGTCGCGGCGACCAAAGAGCCGATGGCCAGAGCCGGTGCCGGTGGCAACGCCAAGAAGCGTCCCCGAAAAACACGGACCTCCGCCACTGGGTTCCGCGGCCGATATGCGGCCATACTTTGATGCTTCGAGTCCTGTTCTATGTATTTGCCATCGCCATCCCGCCCGTCTACTCACTTCCCCTAGCAGAGCTGGACTGTGGCCCAGGAGTCGCCGAACAGCCGTTGAAGATGATTCCCCGAGACTCAGATTCATCATCGTACGATTATGATGCGTCCGTCTGGTCGACAAAACGGCTCTTCTCCTCGGTATCCGGAACTGCTGCAAGAACTGCTGTTCCGGCCCAAGGCTTGTTGTTCCCTTTTCCCCAACGAGGTCCTTTTTACCCAAGGCGGGAAGTTTTTGGTGTCCCTATTTCTTTCCTTCAATTCTCCCTCTTTTTTCTTTTTTCTTTACTAAGCACCACAGCCACATCCCAGATCCCAGATCTGGCCAAGGCTAGCGGCCAACTCGTTCATGCGTCCGAGTATAAATAGCGACTCGGACAAAAAAAAAACCACTGGATTACTATATTTGGCACGGCATGGCTCTGGGACTATTTGGATGCGGTGAGACGCTGCCTGATGCTTACATACGTGCCTTAATGATCCTATTCCTGGTCCGAGCGTCTTGCTGGTTGTCAGAGGCAAAAAGCCCAAGTATTGCCGCCTCTTATACAACCCCTTTGGAGGCTTCTCTGCTGGCAAACAAAGAAGCTGCACAACTCGCATGACAGCAATCGTGACGTTTTCGCGTCCGCCGTCAGTTCAATGACGGATTTCCGCCGCCGTAACGACATCGCATAACACCGACGATGATGTTTCAGTGACTGTAAGCTCCCAAGACAGCACAGCACGGCAGTCTATTCCCAAAGGGGCGCCAACTTACACAGCTAGACATGCATGGATGCATGGGGGCTTTGCGTGGCGCAGACTGATTTGAGCCAAGATCGGATGCTCGTTGGCCAGCTGCTTGGGCTTTCTTCGTGTTTTTCGTGTTTTTCCCAAAGATCTGCGCCATTGGACCCTCCTGTTCACGAGAGTCAAGGTGGAATACGAGAGGGAACTATCCGAATCCTTCGGGATCGCCCTCCGTACTTAAGGAGCTCTGGTCCCAGCTCTTTGTTGTTGCTCTCCTTTTTTTTTCTCTTGTGAAGTAAGCTGCTCTGCATTGTTCTCTAGCATCTTCCTGCTTTCAATCATCTAGCGATTGTCTGTCTGTTTGCTTGCTTGCTTTTTTATATATACATCATCGCGCTTGATTATACTTGCATATGAAAATGCCTTCCGTCAAGAGCCTCCTCTCGGCCTTTGCCCTTGCGTATCTGGCCAACGCAGCCACCATCAAGATCACGGCCACGTCCGACAACACCTTTGACCCTTCAACCATCAAGGCAGCCGATGGCGACGTCTTGGAGTTCATCTTCGAGCCCAAGAACCACTCCGTGGTCGCTGGCGACTACCGCTACCCCTGCTCTCCCATGGAGCTCGGCACCGGCTTCTTCTCTGGCTTCTTTGCGACATCCAGCGGCGAAAATGTACGTCTTCTCAACAACACTACTTTAGGTGGCCATGATACTAACATGAGACATTAGGACAAAGTCTTTCGCGTAGAGATCAACGGAACCGACACCATTCCTTTCTACTCTTCGCAGGGCAACGAGTGCGCCGCTGGCATGGTCGGCATCATCAACCCCAAGGGCAACCAGACTCTCGCCGACTACAAGAAGCGCGCTTCCGCCCTGGCACGGAGCGTCTCCCCCGGCCGAACGTCCTTTGGCGGAGAGATTGCAGACAACGACAGCAGCTCCAACTCCACCGACGGCGATGGTGGCAGCGGTGGCAGCTCCAACAACGGAAAGGGTGGCAGCAGCGGAAGTGGCAGTGGCAGCTCGGGCGACACTTCTTCTGACAAGGACGGCAAGGATAACGGCAGTGTGTCCTTGTCCATCTCCATTGGCGCCCTCGCACTCGCCTTCATGATGGCGATTTAAAGGTGCTCTACTCTGGATTTGGTGCTGTTTCTTGGGGGGGAGCAAATCGTTAGATACCCTATTAGACTGGATTTGCTGGCGGCCCTGTCAAATCAGAGGAAGTAGTGCTTATGGCTTGGATTGATGTCGGCCTTAACTGTGGATAACAATGAAAGCGTGTTAGTTTAGCTTGGTCATCCCATCGGCGTATAAGTATAGAACGTGAGACGAATAATAATAATAATTTGGTAATGCATGTTGATTGCGGTCTCTTACGCATCCTAGCTGTTTTTAGAATGTGCCCAGAATCCGGTATATAGCAATACTATATATCCTAGCCTCTGGCGACTTTGACAATTTATATCGACGCCGACAACCAACCTCTATTCTCTACAAGGGATGAGCGTAGGAGGTTGCTGACTGGGCGCTCTGAGGTAAGCATTTCGCGCGGATGTTCTCCTTGCCGGCCCTGGTTCTGGATGGCCTTTCTATTTTCTTTATACGAGAAATTACATGGCGTTGAAGCACGCTGCGAGTCGGGGTTCTATTGTTCCGGGTTAGGTATCATGTGAAGATGCAGTTTCATATATGTGAGGCTCTTATTAAAGGTGCTTTGTTGATTTCTGAATGCTCATTGACTATTTATGAGTTTTATTATTTTAGCAGCTACCTAGATAGGAGTTCTAATGACCGAGGACTTTCCATGGTTGTATCTGCTGATATGGGCTAGTATCAGCTCACTTTAATAATTACTCGTTACTAAAATAGGTAGTCATGGCCTCGTGATCTTGATTATACAATCTCAGCGGCATTTGTGGCAATCTTACGGAGCAGTAATAACAGACTTGACCAATCTGACACTTTCTGGTACCAAGTTTATAAAGGGATGAGTTTCATTGGTCTAGGCGTGGCTTGATGCAAGTTTCTCCGAATGCCGTGGATGTCATCAAGGACACCGTTGAGCGAGTGCTATTAGACTGTAGATTGAATGACTTCTTCAAGAGAATGTCTTCCATCAGAGTAACAAGTTGTCCCTTGCTATGCCTGGCTTTGTACATGGGTAGGTAGATGTCCTATTCCTGCGCACCGTTTTTGCGTATTTCGTTACATTAATGAATCATCGGCTTGTGAGCTTGAACCCACAGTTGACCTTTCTAGTCGCTACCTTTCTGGCTTCGAGGCACCACAATTTCACATACTCAAGGCAATGGCCATGTCGTTGACGATTTTCTTGTTGTTGAGCGACTTGCTCACAAGCGCTGCACCGCTGTCTCGATAGAAGCTTTGCAGGGCGTCCTGAATGAGTCATGCTCCTGCGTTGGCAGTGGCAGAGAAATCCCTCGGCCAGCGGCCTTATTAGGAATCGTCATGGCTTCAGGTTCGTCTTCTCCATCTACTACGTAGAGGGGATATGCTAAGGTCTGCCTAATGATATGGGCAAGCTGTCTGGGGGGGGGGGGGGCATCATGCCGTTCAACGTGACTTGACTTTCAGGTCCGGAGAGGCGATGTCACTTATTGGCCCAAGCGAGAATTGCCGGCAAGGAGACGGTTCGTTTGTAGGGTGTCTTCACATCGACGGTTTGAAGTACGTGACTTGCCCTGCAACTGTGAAAGACACCTTGCAAGGCGAGATGTCGAGGTTCTCAAGTAAACAAACAAGACAGTGGTAGTAATGGTAGTTTAGAATAGTTTGATCTGTCATGTCGCTCATGGAGTGGGTGTCTGCGATGGTGTTCCGATAATCGAGACGTGATATATCGAATGAGATCTTTCGCTGTCGCTTCCATCTAGTTTACCAGAAACAACTGGCTCTCCTGGAAATTGAGACATATAATTTCCTGGCTTTCTGCAAGTCACTTAATGTGTGATTTTCCGAGTCGTCCCTTGTTGAAGGAGGTTTATTCCCGTGGATGAATGCAGAGGGGCATCCATTTGCGCGTTCGTTTGTGAACATTGTTCTTCCACTCGTTCGCATGGGGTAAATGGTCTCCATATGAAAAGCCAAGATGGAATCGAAGCGTAGTCTTGGCGCAATTGTTGTTCTGCAAAAGCTTACGTGTGGTAATCCTCGTGGAGATTGACCCCCGTCGCCATGATATTAATGTTCGCCACGAAAACTTGGGCCTCTGTCACACCCCAGAAGAGCACATTCTGAGAAGGTCGGAGGAGTCATCAAAAGACAGCCTCCAGCCTCAATCGTCTGTTTGGGCGGTTGAGTTGATCTTCGTCTCTCATGTGCGCGGCCTTCCTGCTGGCGGTGGTACTCATTGTCTGTTGTTTTGTATTTGCTCAAGTGTTCGCTCTCTAGTGATGTGAAAGTCGAGTTGGTGCTGCGTCCAGTCCGTCGGGTTGAGGCTGTATAACTTCTTGTTCTTGTGATTCCGTTTCTCTCAAGGAAATGAAGCCATCACTGTGTAATCAGGCGTGATCGAGCTTCCAAAGTTCAGCTACTCCAGAAAACGCTGCAGATTCATGACGGCCTATTGCACATCCAGAACGGCCTTCATGTTGTGCCGTATTCGTTGAAAACATCAATCTCAAACGTTTGGCCTGTTTCAAGCTCATGGAGGCAACTTCTCCGCACATTGGGCACCGTAGATTGAGGCATTTGGTTGACGGCTTTTTCGTATCGAGCTTCAGTTGGGTAGTGAGGCTCGAGGGTTCTTGGACGTTGATTGGCATCCAGTGGAATTGGACTTGGACACGAGTAGAAAGTCCGCCGTTGGAAACAATGCCTAGGTATCCGAGGCCGTACTCGTTTTCTTTGTCATCGTCTCTCGCGCTGCTTTCTGAAGAGGAGAGTTGGAGTGGATCAGGGGCACATATTGCGATGGTATAGGTAGCTGCCAATGGATTACTCGATGTTGTCGGCATACTTTGATATAAGTAGCATGTAAGTGTTTATGTTATTTTCTGGGGCGCCAGGGATATCCTTGAGGATTGCCTGAGCATAGTGTAAGTCGGGAGAGTCTCTATTTCACATGTGAGGCAAGGTGTTGAAGCGCCTCTGGAAACGTGTGTTGGTGACTCCAGAAAGAGGGCGGGAACATGCTGATGGCGTACGAAAACCACCAAGCACGACTGTAGCAGTGGCCTGAGTGATATAAGCGGGCGCTCAAGGGGAATTCGATATTGTCAAAAGAACATCGTATTTTTCTGCTTTGACGGCAGCAACAGCTATGTCAGGGGCATCAGTAACCCGGTACAAATTTCACCACCGTCAGTGCAAAAGGGAACTTACGTGCAATAGTATAGTTTGTTGGGTGACCCAAAAGCCTCGGTGTGTCGTATTTGTCTGGCCTGTCTGTGTGTCTGATCAGTGTGTCTGATCAGTCTGTGCCGTCCGTCTGTTGTAGTCTTCGTCGGCCATGTCAGTTGTGGTCACAGAGTCAAGTAATTGATGTGGTTGTAGATGGCGCAGATGAAATTGCAAGGGAAACAGACGACCTATTTATCTTCAACAGACTTGACCCAATTCACTTGACTTTTGCCCTCAGAAGAGAGAAAAGGTCAAAGAAGAGGGCGTATCCGCATCATTCACCGCTTCATCCACGTTCTCATGCAGAGACGCGATCAACTTAATGCAACACCCCGTTGACACGCCATCATCAATGAGTCATTCATACGCTCTACCGTCTCTATGATGTGGAATCAACTCCTTTATCCGCCTTCATTAAGGAAAAGTGTAGGCAGAGAGCGGCATCGTGCAATGTCTTGAGGGGGCATCCCGAATTCACCTGACAGCGCATCATGCCGACATCTTACACATTGCATTACACAATATAAGAAGCCGATTGTTATGCTTTTCCCCAACAAACCACAGCATGCTAAATCACGCAGAGACTTCCCAGTCGCTGAATAGGCCAAGATAGAAACACAAAGCTTGCTCTCAAACGACAAACTTGCCGCCACAACCTCCACACACTTCTCCTTGTGAATCCCCCACCGCATCAACACTCCCAAGGTACTCCTCCGCCAACTTTTCCAACTCAGAGACCTTGAGACAGCGCATCTTACACACGCCACAGACTCGAGAGATCCCAGGAGCCAAGATGGGGATGCCAGATGTGGCACATATCGCTGCATTCGTCGTTAGTATGATGTAAACAAGGAAGAGGGGAAAGAAAACGAGTTGATCTCGTACCGAATGCATGGCGGTTTTTGCAAGTAGCTACATCATCCTTGATAGATAGTCGAGCCTCACAGAATACACAGGGCAGACTCGTAGCCGCACGCTTGAACACTTCTCTCAGTGGACTGGCCTGCTGTTTGGCAGACGAAGTCTTGTACCCTGGTGTCACGCCGGGAACGTCGCCTCCCAGCCCGTACATCCACTCCCAAGCTCGGCCCTCCGTGGTCAGTGGCTTAGAGATTGGTCTCGCGCGCTGGGGTTTGCCGTCGGCATCTGCAGAGACTTGCCAGTCGAAGTGAACATTTGAGACGCCGCGGCGATCGGGATGCTGAGTATCGTGCTTCGAGGCAAGGACGGCGGTACATCCATCGCCGGGGGACTTGGCCAAGCCCCAGAGGCGAAACCGGTACGGGTGAACCTGCAAACCGGGATCGGCTGACGCTGGAGGTGCGTCTTGCATCGGCTTGTCTTCACCCTCAGAGTCTGACTCGAAATCTGAGTCTACGCCGTATAATGCGGCCCTTCGAGAGACGAGGCGGGCATTCTGGTCCCCTATATCTTCTACCCATTGCGGAAGGTTTTCTTCGGGCAAGTTTGTCTGGTACCAGTCGAGATTGGTGGAGGTGGCGGATAGCCTCACCAGAGAATAGTATGGAATCGGGGGCTTATTATTGGGATCAGGATCATGCACAACAAGGCCTAGGGCGAAATTGTAAGAATACGAGTCATCTACCGATACGATAGTCCAACGTTACCTGTGATGGGATTTGTCGACACATCCTCTTCGTCGGCATAGGCTGAAGCGCACTCCCAGATAGAGTGCGGAGGTGACGGTTCACTCAAGATACCGTTGAGCATGATCTGGAAAGACTTGATTGTGAAAGGAGTTGTGATGATACCCCGAGCAGTATGGGAATCCCCCTCGGTCCATATCTGCTCTCATTAGTGTCAATCAACTAATTTGGATATGCACAGCAATCGCCACTCACCGCATCCTCCCACTCAATCAACGCGTCACTAGAGAGAGGGAGACACATTGTGGTAGTGTCGCTTCGTTCAGCTTCCACGTCGGGCAACTCGCCCCTCTCCCAGTCACCGTACAGTACGATCCTGCGGAAGCCAGCATGGTTTTTCGACAGATATCCCAGGGTCGCAGTTCTGTTTCCATTGTCGACTAGCCAGGGGCTCCATTTAAGGGAGAAGATGCTGCCTTGAGGACTGAAATCCGGATCTTGTGGATCTGTATCCTAACGAAAAGTAAGTCAAAAGCTCGGGCGGGATAGCATCAAGTAGACTCACCTCCTTGTGAGGGCCCCGTCCGTCGATTCTGATGTGCTCCGTCAAAGTCCAAACCCATTCTTGCTCAGAGCCGCGTTTAGAAGAATCTCGGCGACGGTGATACCGGATACTCATGACAATAATCTGACCCATGTCGTTGAGATAGGCCAACAAGGCTCTTCCGGGGGCAATCTCCTTGGCCCACGAAAACGAGACGATGCGCTCGTCCATGATCCGGAACCCGTCTTCGAACCTGGAATCCGGGATCGGAAGCTTGGCTCCCAAGCCCCAAAGCACCCTCCAATTCTTAAAGGTCCGAGTCCTCATGCTCGACGTGGCGGATGACTGGCTGTCGACCTGCTCCCCAAACGTGATGAGATTGCCAGTCGTTGTCAGGGCCATCAGCACTGGGCGAGAGTTGCAGCCAAGCCCACTCGGCGACCACTCTACTCTGATGACCTGCCCCAAGGCTGCGCCAGACCCTGTGACCGTCCCATTACCAACGCCTCTGAAACTGCCCTCGTCGCCTGTTCGAGGAGCCGGTAGCCTGACGCCTGCTTGGGCGCACAGCTGACCATTGATCTTGGTATTTGGATTGATGACGGCAGATGGCTGGAGAGAGAGCGCAAACTGATACTGTGAGGCATCTCGTTCATCAGCGTCGGCATCGTGGCCGGCCAGATAGTCGGGCAAGAAGATGTAGATGCATTCCTGCGTGGCAACGGCCAGTTCAGCGTCGCATGACCAGGCAAGGGCATGTGGCGAAGGCGGACGCGAAGTGAGAGAAAGCGTCTGGAGGGGACGCGCCTAAGACGATTGGCGGTCGATGTCAGCAGAGAAATTGATGTCGACATGTTGAACTCGTGAGCAAAAGAGGTGTGGAGGCAAAGAAAGAAGTCAAGAATAGAACTACCGATTGGGGTAGGGGAGGCTGAAGATGAAGGAACTGGCATTGTTCTATACATATAAACACGCTATAGGTTGATCGAATACTGAAGAGAAAATAAAATAAACGAAAAATCAACATTGGAAGAGAGAGATGCTCATCTAGATGTCCTGTCCAATCACTGATCTCAAATCTTGTTCTCAACTCACCCTGAATCGGTCCATGCTATGGAGGGCTAGGCGTGGCCAATTTCATCAGAACGCGCAGGTTTACAATCTGATTCATTGGTGTTTTTCACGTCCGCTTGCGAAAAATTCAATTCTCGCTGGGCAGGGTCGTCGAGATGAAAAGTTTATGAACAAGGTTTGATTCTGAAGAATGCTGCATGAGACTGGCACGTCTAATTTGCTGCTGACTAAGGCATTCATCTGCGTGGACCCATGATATCATCAACCATTATCAATGAAATGAATTGAGCTGGGATTGAATCATTGCGAATATTTCTCTTTATGAAGAATTGTTCTAACTGGGATGAGCCTTGCGCTAAGATGGATGATGTATAATCTAATCTTAAAATTCGATGCTTGATAAAAACAAGACAAAAACACTAAACAAGCCGCAAATTATGCTTCCAACAATGTGCCAACTCCCCACAACAGCGCACATCCAGCGAGCGCCGTGGCTCCAATAACCTTCTTCGTCCACCAGTCATCCTCGGTGAGAGCCTTGGCGCCCTGCATCTTCCTCGGCGGCGCCGTGGGAACGCTGGCGGGAATGGACGACACGTTGTGGCGGGCCGCATCTTCCTCGGCTTCCCTCTTCCTCAGCATGGCGATGGTCTTGCTCAGCTCGACCAGCTCTTCCTCCAAGGCCGAGTCCTTGGCTCGGTCGACCTCGACGTTTTGAATGTTGCCGAAGAAGTCGGTGATGAGGCGGCTGCGCGCGGCCTCTTCTCCCCCAGGGAAGAGATCATAGCGCACGCCAGCGGTGGAGTGAATCTTGTCGTAGTCGTAGCTGTCGAACAGCTCGCCGACGGTCTTTTTGCTGCCGAGGTCTTGGACATGGGCTTCGAGAAATTCTAGGTTGTAGTAGGTGTATCGGTCGATGACTGCGACGCCGACGTCGCTGTCGGCGTGATGCGAATACGATGATTCGTCGAGCTCGGATGATCCCGTGGCAATGATGTTGGGAGAGTAAAGTCTGCTGTACATTGTGTTTGCCTGGCAGGTATCGATCATGAATAAAATTTCGTGGTATCTGTATCGTATCAGAGGTTAGATGAATCCTACTGCAACAAGAAACATGCAGGAAAGTATAATGCGCACCTCTTCTTCTCCCACATCTGCTCAAAAGCATCGGCAAGATCGAATGCGCCAATCTCCTCAGCGTCCTGGAACTTGAGAAACTCGTTTCCACCGTGACCCGTCATGTACACAAAGATGTTGCTTCGATCGTCGGTCAGCAGGCGCTTGCTTCGGGGGGTTTCGTCGCCGACACGATCCGTCAAGAGACGGATAAAGTTCTCAACAGTAACCTCGTAGCCGCGGTAGTCGACCTCGATGTTGTCGCCGTATAGGTCGACTGCACGGTCTGAATTGCTGTAGACGGTGCCGGGGAACGCATTTCGAGGGTTGCAGGCCATGTCGTCGGGCAGCATGAGAATGATTTGCGAGTCGGGGATGCCAAGGCGCTTCACCGTTCGGTACATGGACAAGACATTGGCGAGGTGACGGTAGTTGAACCAGAAGCGCGATGTGCAGACCAGGACGGCCCAGTTGCTCGTGTGCTCGGCGACTGAGGCCGATGCGAGCAATAGCGAGGCCACGATGGCCTTGAAGCTCAGGCCCGAGAGCTTCATCGCGACGGCGGTGATGGTGATTGTGACGTGACGACGATGACGACTGGATACCTCGTATGTAGATTCGTACCTAGGTTACAAGTAAGTATTGCTAGCTTGACGGAGGTTGTCGCGAAGCCATAGCCATGCGGGTTGATTGTATGTATCGATTAATCAATGAGCTGCAGGTATGTGGTCAAGTCCAGCTCGGCAATCTTGGGCGCTTACAAATCTGGGCCCCCTTTTTTACCAACAGTTTCATGGGTAGAGTAGCAAGTAGAGAGTACGCTACTAGATGCTGGAGCGTATTGGCTGCAGAAAGTATTCAGTACCTACATCTGAAAATGTGCCCTGAAATCGACTACCGCGGGGCGTGTGGAGCAGCAAGGAGGGGTGCATCTTGGATAAAGGACGGGAAGTACCCGTTGCTAGTGGCCGCTATCAAAGCATGTGACGAAGCAAGCAAAATTACAAATCCGGGGACTTGTGATATTGACTGCTTTGGCTGAAGAGGTCACATTGAGGTGGTGGGTGTACGGAGTAAATACTGCATGTGCTCGTACGGTTATACCTACTACTACACGGATGGGAGAAGGAGAATATATCCGGGATGAGTGGCGCGATCCGACATCTCGGTGTGCCGGAGTAAGCGCTGATAAAAGGACGCCTCATTTGAAGCTTCTGCGAACATGCATTAGTAGGCACACCCTTGGTTATATTGTACGGTACAGTACGAGTATGCAAACCATTGTGCCCGTAATATCAGCAAGTGACACACATACAGACCAACTGAGACGCCATGGATACACGTAAGAGGATGTTTTCGTACAAGTATTGCTTAGTAGGTGCCAAGCCAGGAGCATCAAGTCCAACACACGTTGGAGGCATTAGTAAGATGGCAAATGCCGAGGACGCGATGCGATGCGATGCAAATACGGTACACCCCCATAGAGGAGCATACATACACTGGGTCGGTCTACCGTTTTGATATTTTGATAGAGGAGACGAGACACTAAGAGTGGCTCACTTGCTGTCCAGTTTCGCTGCAGTGACTCTGCCTTAGGCCTCGGCTTTCTCCAGGACATCGAACAAGCCTACAAGGGCTTCGTTCCACACCACAAGAGCGTTGGCAAGGTGGGCGAGGTGCACGTCTACAGGATGAAGTGGCCATGTATCTGGCCCGCGACCAGCTGCATGCGAATGATTGCCTGCTCCTGAAGAAGACTCTGCAAGACTACGCAAGGTCGGTGGGAACCTCAAACCTGAAGCCAGAGGGAGCCGTACAGTTGACTTTTAACGCAGGTTCTTCAGCTCGGCATGGCGGAACACGCCTCAGACAATCAAGGATACAGACCATGGCGAGCTCCTCCAGACCTACGACGCGCAGCTTGCGGTGTTGGAGGAAGGTTTGCCGAGCCGCTTTCGCCAGACTCTAAACAAGGTCAGATCGCGCCTCCCGGAGCTCTTTGCCGGGGACTGGCCGATGGTGCCCAACCACATCGACCTCCGGGAGAACAACATCCACGTGGACACGATTTCAGGCAGTCCCGTCGGTATCTGCGACTGGAAGGACACCGAGGTCAGCCCGTTTGGCATGTCGCTTGGCGGGTTCGAGGCCATGCTAGGGATCAGAAGAGTCAGCGTGGGCTGGACCTATCTCCCCAACCATCAGGCTCTTCGCGATGTATTCTGGGCGGCGTTTAAGGAGCTGATGCCGGGCTACGACGACCGCGTGGAAGTTGCGAGCATTGCTGGCCTCTTCCTGGACAATGGCTTTCGGCATGACGAGGAGGGCAACACGGTTCCGGCGCAAGAGGGAACGGATGACTTGATTTTTCTCGATGCAGTTATCCTGGGGAATTTGTCACATCAACAGCGGCCTATCGAACGAAATAGTAAAGGGTCAAGGGTACACTCGGAGAGGATATCCGGCTAAAGATACAGAGTAGGCACCCGTGTATAGTTTGCAGATCTTGAAATAAGGACGAGTGGGGGGCGCCGGTGCCTCCAAAACGACACCCCCGACGTCACCGGAGCGGATGCTCTGCTACCCCCCGCGTTGCAATTCAGCAAATCTTTGACCAAAAAACTCACCAAAGATGCCCAGAATCACAAGCCAGAAAACAAAAGGGCCGTCATGCATGCCACCAACCCAGGGTTGCATGCGCCCCACGTGCCCCCAATGACGAAACAGCCTGAACAAGAGAAGCGTGAGGAGGAGGAAAGATTCATGCCAGGGGGACCATTGTTAAGAAGGGGAAAGGAGGGAAGAAAAAATGGAAAAGTCACCAGAGACATTATTAATATTCACACACGAAAAAAAGAAAAAGAGGATGGAGGAGAAGGGAGACGAAAAACCGGCCCACGTCACATGGGAATCTCGGGGGGCGTGTCTTTACCCAAAGGAGCAGCCGAGACGAGACAGCCTTGCCCCGATTGAACAAGCCAGATGAAAATTAATTTGGCGGAGACTTACAGTAAGTTGTCAGTTCAGTAGTAGTACGAGTAACTAAGGTAGTACTGTACTGTAAGCGACTTAGTGCTAGCAGTAGTAATGAATTAATTTCCATCGCCTTCTTGGCCTCCATGTGATAAATACATGAACATTTCATCCCATCATCCCAATCCCCCCTCCAAAACCCAACATTACATTTGAACCCAATACCTCATTCTCCGTCTGCGGTTACAGCATCTCGTGCGGCTTAACAAACAGACAGCGGTGCACTGTGTCTCGTCCCTCTCTCCCTCCTTGCACGGCCTGACTGACCTGACCTCATCTCATCGCCCCCCATCGAACCACCCGTCTGCCGATTGCTCGCATTCGCATCCTCAGTCCTGCAACTGCAACTGCAACTGCAGCCCGTCCTGCCCAGCTGATCAAACCCCGCTGCAATTATTCCCTGTCGAACAGTCTTCCCCAAGCCCTGGTGTCATTCGGCCCCTCATATGCGGAGAAGGCAAGCCAGTGCGTAGGAGCGGCTGAGCCAGTTCCAGGCCACTGCAGCCAGCTGGACAGAGACACGTCAGAAGGCGGCGGATCGGGCGTCGGTCGTCTATAAACTATAAAGTCGCCAGGAACCAACATTGACGAAGTTATTTTTGTTAAAGTTGTTTGCGCGATTCATCCGTTTCTCTATTTATCCACCCGCTGGCCTCTGCATTTCTATCGATATACGCTCTCCGTTCGGCAAACCACACCACAATCCGTCCACCACCACGCCCAAGCAAAGACAAGACAATATCAACCATGGGCCGGTTACCGTCGCATATATTCGTCGTAAGGTACGAGACAAATTCCCAAGATTTCAATCTCACTGCTTTGCAATTGGCCACTCGTTGCTAACCTCCGCCGACATCGCAGACACGGCAACCGACTCGATACCGCCAACAAGCAATGGCACCTCACCTCACCGACTCCCTACGATCCTCCCCTGACATACGGCGGCTTTCTACAAGCCCGCCAGGTTGGCAACCAGATTGCCAGCATTCTGGAGCAGGCCAAGGTCGAGGCCGAGGTCGCAAACAACGGCGCCTCCTTGACCGGGAAGCGCCGGCGCTTCAGAGTCGTCATCCACAGCTCTCCCTTTCTGCGGTGTGTCCAGACGTCCGTCGGCATCAGCTCCGGCCTCGCCCAGACAGCCTCCGAATCCATATACCAGCCGTCCGATGTCATCGTCCCGCGCAAGGCCCCGATTGGGCAGCAGAGCCCGCACAAGCCCGCCCTGTTACGGCTCGACACGTTTCTGGGCGAGTGGCTGTCGCCAGAGTACTTTGAGATGATCACGCCTCCTCCGGGTCCGGCCCTTATGATGGGCAGCGCAAAGGCTGATTTGTTGCGACGCGAAGATTACAGCATCTACGCGGGCGTGCCCTTGCCCAGTACCATTCAGCCGGCGTCGAATGGCGCCCTCTGGAGTTCGCCAGTGGCGGCGTCTCCCTCGCAACAGCCCGCATCTGGATTAGGCCAGGGTAGTGTTTTCAGCTCCTCCGCCATGGTTGCGGCTCTCTCATCGGCATCCCAGGAGCAGAAGAAAGGTTATCAGCCTCCGCGGCCATTGCATGCCATCTCGAGCAACGGCAAGATACCCGATGGATTTGTCGCCCATGCTAGGGACTCGTGCGTCGTCATTGACTATCAGTGGGACTCAATGAGGGCGCCGCTGGACTTTGGCGACGGCGGAAAGCTGCCCGAGGAGTGGAAGTCGATGCACCAGCGCTTCCGCTCAGGGCTGAAGCGAATGGTCAACTGGTATGCGACTACGGACTCTCCCGACGAGCTGCTGTGCGCGCCTGTCAGCACCGAAAATGACCACAGCTGCAGCGACAGCGGCTATGGCGAAGAGGAGGAGGAGGAGGTTGAGACGGTTGTCATCATCGTGTCTCATGGTGCCGGCTGCAACGCCTTGATCGGGGCCATTACTCACAAGCCTGTTCTCATGGATGTTGGCATTGCCTCCATTACGGCAGCTGTTAGAAGGCCGGATGCCGACTATGCCAAAGCGCTTGCCATTTCCTCAGGGCACCAAAGCAGCAGCAACTCTGCGACCCCCCAGGCTTCTGTTGATGACTTGTACGAGATTCGCCTCTCTGCAAGCACAGAGCACTTGCGCTCCAACTCTGGCGCATCCGTCACCGCAAGGCCCGCATCTCCCCGGAACACCTGGAGCCCTTCTGGCCTTCGTGGCCGCAACTCAACATTGCCCACCTCGCCCACTGTGGATGGACCCGTGCAAAACCCCCTTTCGTTCCTCGAGCCGCTCTCGACGGCGAGCACTCGAAGCACGTCCGCAAACCCGTCAGTTGGCCCCTTTTCTCGACGGGATTCAAGCTCCAGCCGGCGATCCCCCAGGGCGGCACCGCCTGTGAGCGCGGGCTATGAGATTGAAGCCAACAGCTACACCACCGGACATCGGCGGGCTCCATCTTCAGGGTCAGGGCTGTGGGCACCCGCGCGCTCTTCTTTGCGTCTGATTGACGATGTCGACGAGGAGGCAGTGGACGACTACGACAGCATACTTCCCGACTTTGACAACAAGCGATTCAGGCCCATTTCTGTCGAAAACATCAAGCCATCGCAGGAGGCCAAACCGTTGGAGCCGTTTCCAACTCTGGCTCCCGCCATTCAGCTCCCCACGTCTCCCAAGGGGCCGGTTTTCTCTGCTCCCATCAAACTCAACGCAGACGTGTCGTTTGAAGATGCCGGGGATGAAATGCCCTTGTCGGGACTGGGCGGACTCTGGACCTTGGCCATGCCGCCGAGCGAAGCGGATAGGCTTAGGGATTTGAGCCAGTCAAAGAGGAGGTGGACTGTGAATGAGAGGGCTTGGTGATTCTCTCCCTCCCACTCCCCCTTTCTTTGAAAAGGAGATTGATTTTTTTTTTTTTGATTTTGATTTTTTTGGTTTTATCGTTGGGGACGGTTTTGACTCGTATTTGGAACTCACTCATGGAAAATTGTGATTTGGAATGAAGTCGGCGCAAACGAAGCATCAAAACGGGGTCCAAAAAGGAATTCCGAAAAAGAATGGAAGGATATTTCCCCCATTGAGTCGAATTCGGATTTTGTACAACAATAGCAGGGCGAAAACTCGGGGCGGTATGAGCGATGGGATCTTTATTTGCTCAATCTTTGGCTTTTGTGGTTTATATATATCTTGGTGAATTTTTCCCCCCTTTTTAAGCAAAATAACGGGAGCTTTTGGGTTTAGTTTGGGGTTCTGGAAATTTGTTCCTTTTCTTTTTGGGTTTGGGTTTTTTGTATACGGGCTTGGTTATAGATTTTCAGACAGACAGAATGAACGTGCCACTTTTTTTTTTCATGGTTCACAAGCTAATCTTGGAATTACTTTTTTTCATTTATTTATTTTATTTTATTTATTTATTTATTGATTTGAAAAGGTGATGATGTATAGCCCTTGCGTCAACAGAAAAACAGACGGCAAAGGGCATCTAATCTACGGGGCGAGTACAGTTAACACCGCCGTCTAAATCCCTTTTCCACGACTCCGTCATGCAGGAGAAGATAATAATCCAAAACAATCATGAGGGTATTGTCTTGATGCCTCCCTCTCCCATCGTTCTCCCCTATATACTTTTCTTGTCCTCCCGAAAACCCAAAAAATTCCCTTTATACGCAAAACTACAAAACACTGCCAATGATATCGCAGAAAAAAAACAAGTCTCAAAATGAATCATAGTTCATCATTATTTCGATCCAAACATCTTGTTCATGGCCTGGTGCGCCAGCTCCACGCCCAAAAAGGTCGCCGCGTTGGCCGGGACAGCACGAGTCAGCGCAGGACCGAAACCAGGGAAAAACGCCTTGTAGCCGCCCTTGCCGTAGAGCTCGCGGATGACGCCTCCGATGGTGACATTGCCCTCGGCGGTCTGAAGGCGAGACTTGACGGTATCGACAGGGAAGACGGGGATCCACATGGCCACGCCGGCGCCGGCACCGGCGCACGTCACGGCCGTCAGGCTCAGCTGGCCGGTGGGCTTCCCGGTGACGGGATCCTTGGGGCTGAGGCTCTTCTTGATGACCTCGTAGGCGGCGAAGTAGGCGGCGCTTCCGGGCCCGTCGCGGGCGAGGGTGGCGACGCTGCCGCGGAAGACGGAGCGCAGGCCGCCCTCGCGGTAGAGCTGGCGCACGACGTCGAGGCCGCCGCTGTACTTTGGCTTCTCGCCGGGCGCGAGCTGCTTCTGGCCCTGGACCTGCAGGATGACCTTGACGCGCTCAAAGGGGGCGGTGATGGCGGTCATGGGGATGGCGGAGAGGAAGCCGGCGGCGGCGAGCTGGCCGGTGGACAGGCCGTCGGGCCCAACGGTCGAGACGCCGCCGACGATTTGCTTGCCGAGATCGTAGCCCCAGAAGGAGACGGCGACTGTGGTTTTGCACCCGTCAGCTCACACATGTTCTCACCCACAAACTTGTGCCGAGGTTCGGCAAAAAAAGAAAAGAAAACCCCCAAGACAAAACATCAAGGTTAAGCAAGGGAAATAGAAAGCAAAAAAAGAACATACACATGGGCGTAACGCCAACCAGCGGCGCACTGACACCCGCATACAACCCCCTTCTCAGTCCATCCCTTGCGACCGACTTGCGCACCACATCAATGGCGCTCGAGTAGACGCCGCGCTCGGCCGTCTGCAGGCGCACCTTGACCAGGTCGAACGGGTGGCCGACGACGACGGCGCAGATGCCTCCGAAGCCGCCCGCGGCAAGGGCGCGCAGCTGGGACAGGAGAGCGGACTGGGCGGCGGGCGCGGCGGCCTGGGCGGTCTCTTTGGCCTCTTGGGGCGAGGGGATCTTGTCGGCGATGGAGGAGACTGCCTCGGCTGGGGAGGAGGAGCTTGAGGAAGACATTATTATGGCCGCGGGGGGAAGGGGGAGGATTGTGAGTAGAGAATTGCAGCAAAGAAAGAAAGAAATGAGAGAGGAGAGGAAGAGCAGAATATTAGAGACGATGTGGAAAAGGAAGAGGAGGAGGAGGAGGTTTGGAGGAGAAGCAAAGATGAACGACGAGTTGCTTCTAATATGCACATAGCCCGAACATCAAAAAAGGTAAAGAGGTACATGTACATGGCTGGCGTCTGATTTTAGCGCGTGCAACTTTAGCGCAGGTACTTGTGGCGGCCGCATCTCGACGGCCCAGATGGCATGTAGCATTTTTCAGCTGTCAAGGGTGTACTAGACTAAAATGACACAAGGCTTTTGTTTTGTGTGTGGGTTGGAGGACGGAGACAAGGAACGAGTTCGGACGACGGGATGCATTACAAACCCAAGGCTGATGATTCACGGGGCAGCTTAGTACTAAGGCTGAGATATAAAAGCCCGCGTGATGGTTGCCATATGACTGCGGGTTTTAGATCCTCCTCTCTTGGTTTTCTCCCTCTTTCTTCCTACTTTGCTCCGTGGGAGAAGCTTGTGATTATGCTTGGTGGACCGAACCTCGTTGGGTAGCAGAAAAGCACCTATATAGTCCGATTTGCACATGTCATTGGAACATTACCTTTATTCCCAAAACCTACCAAAAAAATGCCATTTGATGTCCATGGCAGATAATACAACTTCCAATCTGGCTTCACCCCACCAACATATACCATACCCTCTTAATGCATATCACCACTACACTGCCGTACAAGCACAACAAAAGCCAAAAGCTCAACCGCAGCCGGGGTCCCGCCCTCGAACCTCGGCTCGCTGCTCCGTCCGTCGGCCGGGTCAAAAGCGCAATAGCCATGCCCCGCGTGACGGCACTGTCGGGGGAAAGAAGGAAACCCGAGTCCACGTACTAATGAAGAAACTGACAACCGAAAAAAACAAAATTCGACCGGAATTTGCGCTGTAATTTCCATCGAACTGGATTTCGGTAAATCGCCTCCGATGATGGAGGCCGGCAATGACCATGACAATGTACATGTACCTGGTAACCTTCGGCACCGGTCGAAAGCCACTGCCCGTGGGGTAAAAAAAAGGTAAAGAGCGGGGAATCTTTTTCATCAACCCCACGTTCGTCATTCTCACGGCGCGCAATCACATGTCAGGCCAAAATACAATGACGACTCTAACAATGCTTCCCATTCTTCCCCCACGAGCTATAGGTGCGCTGTCATAACCATCAAGTTGGAAACCAGATAGCTAGCCTCTATAATGTATGTAGTAATCCACTTCTAAAGATGTATAATATTTCAGCCATCAACCTCCATTATAGCAAACGGCGTGTTAATCTCAACCGACTCCGCCTCCCAGCATTTCTTAACATTCTGCACAATTTCGCCCACAGTCGCCCATATCCTCTTCCTGTTGCGCAGTCCCTTCAACTTGTCCTCGTTTGCTTTAATGTCCGTATACAGCTGATACCAATTCGTCCTATCACGCGGTAGTCTCACGGGCGCCATAGCTCGCTTCTTTTCCCCAAACAGCCTTGTCTGAGCTTCCAATTCAGGCGACAGCGGCGGAGACTTGGGCTCGTTCTCTTCCCAGATGGGATAGAAATCAGGCTCGTTGGCCTTTAAAACATCTGCTCGGCGGGTTCGCTCGGCCGTGTACGCTTCCTCCCGCTCCCGCATCTGCTTCAAGTAAGAGGCGTCTGCCATGGCCCATGGGTAGGGCGTAGGGTCGTCGCACCAAGCTTCGTACACCCACGGCATCTCTCGGACCATTAACGTATGCCATAAAGTCATGGGGAGATGACAGAATGCCCGAGACGCCATTCGCAGCGATGCTATATCCTTTGAGCCGAGATGCCAAGCAATCGTATGCTTAAGCTCTGTTGGCAGCTTCAAAAACGGGTCGTCTGGCACTGCGGAAACATCTCGCTTCTCAGCTCGCTCTGGAAACGGGCTGCTTCGGCTATCAAAATCCTCCGTGTCAAAGATGGCTGCGTCGCAAATTTCCCTGAAGCCGGAGATGAAGACGGGATTGGCCGCAAGATACTCCGTGCCAAGCAAACAAGACCACTTCCAGCCCTTGTTTCTCGCATCCACAATGTCGGGATGCCGCTCACCAAACATGCTACGGGAGGCGGTACTCTCGAGCTTCATCAATGAGTCGAGGCTAACTCTTCCCATCTGCCGCTTGCTTATTCTGATGAATATCTCAAAGCAGGTAGGGTGAAATGGTAGGACATAAGTTCCCCATCCAAAGAGCTGATAGCTATCATTAGCACGGTAGCAAGTCTCTCTCATGTGTCTCAGTCACATACATCTTTCCATGTGTCGCTGAGGTTGGACGCATGGAACCAATCTGCTCCACCACGAATCGGTGCGCACTTCACATCTCCTCCGTTCGGAGGCATACAGTCCGATAGCCCCGTAAGATGATAATTCTTTGATTCTCTCTCAAAATCCATGTCATCGTCACTCGGCGTCCAATCGCTCGTCTTCTTGTAAAGCCCCTGCACCGTATGGCAATCTATCATCTCCTCGAGAGTAATCCTATCCCCGTGATAGCCTCGAAGGTTACAGCAGCCCGGGCCAGCGACGTGTTCGTATCTGCGGGCTGTTGGGAGCGCCATGATATGATGATCAACTCCTATATCTTCGTCTTCCGCCCCGCCTTCGTCGTCGTATGGCGCAGAGAGCGGGAGGAACTCGGTATCGTACTCTGGCTGGGGATCGAGCCCACTAGGGTTGAAAAACCACTTATACTCTTCCTCCGCATCCGATTCTTGAGAATGAGATGAGGTCATCTCATTCTCTTCCCCGGTCACCTCATCGCGGTCATCGTCCTCGGCATTCGAGTCGTACTCCAAAGGTTCATCGTCCTCGTCGCTCTCATACACATACGAAGCATCGTCTGGGTCGTCCTCATACAAGCGCAAGCAAAACTTCAGCTCTCCAGGCGGTCTCCCCCGATAGACGGAAGCACAACTACCATCTGGGCATTCCTGCGCATCGCCACCAGACAGCGCAACCCATTCCCGGCTGTTGTGCTTGCTGGTGTAAGAATTTCCCCACGCAGAGCTGCGAGGCTCACTGCGAGTCCTGATGCGATTAATGTTGAATGTAACGCCGCATAGCTGACAGCCTGTCTATAAGTTGCGTCGCCTCGTTTAGCCTTGACCGGATCATCTCTGGACCAGGCAGACGCCATCCATACCTTGTCAATGGAAGCTGGTTAATGTACATGTAGTATTAGCCGGGCGCTATTTTTAGGAAGAGGATACATTGCCATACTCATTTGTTCAAGACACTCGCCTCATACACGAGACGCAGATGTTTCGCTGCGTTGGAAGGTGAAAGATGTCTAGCCTTGGAATATTGCCTCTTTCACGCTCTACCCCTCCTACCCCTCCATGAATCACGGATCCTGTGCTTACATCACAGCTTCCGACTAGAGCATGTAGTTACAGCTCCGGACTACCTAATCACACCTGTCAAGCTTAATAACTGGCACATTCATGTTCCTTCAACCTCTGGAGGGAAAAGATCTCCATCATGTATCTAGGCAATTCTGGTATATGCAATCAGGAACCAATTATAGACGCGAACATATCCTAAACTCTAAGCAAAACCCGTAACTCACACCCTTACGCCAAGCATCCCGCTTCAATCGCTATATAGATGCAGCCGGTCCATCTCATCCACCCAAGAAGCAGACAAGTTGCGCTATAGATGCTCCATCGCTGTGTAAATGCATCAACTAAGCAATCAATTATTCATCTTGTTCGCCACTTGTCCAACCATTTAATTGTCTTTGCCCCCGTTGTTGTATGCATGACACGGCCCTCGTCTCCTAAAACTGCTTGGACATCTGCGGCGGGTTGGTCGGAGCTCGTCCGCGAGTACACCAGCATCCATTATCTCCATCTCTTTCCACTTGTATAACGGCATCAATGCCCTCCTTGAGCAGATACTCTCGAACACGGTCTTTGGTCTCCTCCAGGGCAGCGCCACGGGCCACCGTGACATGAACAACGCCCAATAACTGATTGCCTCCATGATCATCCATCCAAAATTTCGGAGTCGCGTAGCTCACAACGCCTCGCTGTTGTCCAATGCCGGCAAGAATGTTCCGCAGGTTGTACTCGACACCCTCGGGAACGGTCAAAAGTAGACGCTTCGCTGCTGAAAACACGAGTGGCTGTGCAGATAGAAAGATGAGACCAGCAATGAAGCACGAAGCCAGCGGATCCCACCCGGCCCAGCCCCAGAAGCTCGTCAAAACTGTAGATACAATGACTGAGACACTGCCCAAGGTGTCTGCCAAAACATGCAGGTAGATGCCGCGCATATTTTCATTATCATGGTCATGGCCGTGGCCGTGGTTATGGTTATGGCCCGAGTGTGAGCTGCATCCATGGTCGTGCTCGCCGTGAGAATGCCCATGGCTATGCCCATGTCCATGGTCGTGGCCGTGGTGGTGATGTCCAAACGCCATCATGCCAACCAAATTCACGGCCAAGCCAAGGCTGCTGACAACGAAGAGCTCGCCCAGCCGCTTTGTCTGCGTTCCCTCCCACAATCGCTCGAATGCCTCGAACGCAATTTCAACACTGAGGAGCCTAGACCAAACAGTTGGGTCAGAATCATAACGATTGGCGCATCGTGGGCCATGTGATGAGTACATACATTAACAGAATGCCATTGGCGAATCCGCTCAGCGTTTCGACCTTTCCGAAGCCGTATGGGAACCGCTGGCTCTTCGGCCACTTGCTCATGACAGCTGCTAGCAATCCTACGAGCAGGGCAACACAGTCGAAGAACATGTGGATACTATCGCTGAGAAGGCCCAGCGAGTCGGTTACGTAGCCATAGAAGGCCTGGATGATCATGAAACCAAAGTTGAGCCTGCATCACGTTATTAGTCACCATCACCTGCTGAACTTTAAGTGCAAACATACGACATAAAGTAGAATATCCGCCTCGAGTCTTTCTCAGCTATTATGGAATAAAGAATGGGCCATCCAACCGTGTAGGGGAGGATTGTTCTTGTGAAGAGAGACCGCTCGTGGGTGTGGTCATGGCCATGGTGGTGACTGTGACTATGGTCGTGACTATGGCCATTAGAATGAGAGTGGGAGTGGCTGTGGCTGTGGCTGTGGTCATGATTGTGGTCATGGTCATGGTCGTGAGCAGATTCGTCAATGACTTCTGGTGTATAGCGGTTCCTCCTCGCCTGAGACCAGCTTCCTGCGCCCCCTATTGACGGCTTCTCGGAGGAGCTCGCATTGGAAGTTTGCGAGCCGCTGCGGCCATGGCGTGGGAAGCTGAAGGAGTGCGCGTGCAAGTGCGAGGGAGAGGGCAGTGGCGGCGGGATGGAATACGCCTGCGAGCGCGGGTTGGAGTGGGAATGGGAGCGGCTGTGGTCGTAATTGTGGTCGTGATCATGGTCATGGTCATGGTCATGGTCAGGATCGCGATCGTGATTGTGATCGTGATCTTCGTCCTCGTCGTCTTCCAGCGCAGAGGGCAGACTCTCGCTTGACACCGTCATTCGCCATGTGTTGAGCGATGCCGGCTGGGACTGAGTGTGAACCCGGTGAGCGTGCGGCAATGCCGACGACGGCAGGGAATACGAGGCTTCCATCGTGTGGAGGTCGATCGATCGTCGGCAAAAAGAAAAAAAAAAAAAAAAGACAGGCCCTTTCGAGGTCGTCGGAGCCGAGCAACTTGGATCCTGCTCGTGGGCCTCAGCCGCGGACAATCGCGTCCAGTCGCTACGAGAGATGCGTCTCGCGGACGGCAAACACCCGCATCAAGCGTCTGCACGATGCCCGACAACGCAATTGGCGCGACACAGGCGGACTCGGGGAATCGAATGGACACGAGTGGAGGTGCGAGGTTGACGGATTGGAGATTGCAAGTCCCCCTCCCCCCAGCTTGGGTTTGTCGAAGGAGACAGACTGGGCAGATGGAGCCAAGCTGGGCAGGCCAAATAGGGGAACAAGCACAGACCCGACGACAACAGGACCTCAACCTGGAGAAAAATTGATGGAAAATCAGGTCCTGCAACTGGCGCTACTCGAGCACCAGAGTGACCGACTTTAGGAGGGTGCGGGGCACGTGGAGGCGCTTTTTGGGGGTCTCGTCCCGCTGTGGCCAGTGATGGCGTTAGTGTGTGTGGGCGCTGTTTATCAGCGCGATTAGCGGGCCAGGTACCAGCAATGCCCGCGGGCTGTTGGTGCTAGGTACTACAGGTACCTACATAAGTGATGGTACCTGGGCGGTTAATAATATTGATTGATTCATTGATACACCAACGGGTGAGACAGATGAGGTGAGATGCGATGTAATGAGATTGCCAAGTTGCTACAGGCACGGTGACGCGATGGAACAGTCTGGAAATGTTTCAACAAACGGCATGTGTGGAAATGAATTACGCAATGCACAAACGGTATCAAGATGGATTATGAGCATGCTGCTGTATTGGGAAACATATGGACATCAATTCCTACAAATCAACGTACAGCAGATCGACGATGCAAGACGACAGTCTAAGCGATAACGGGGACGTCAAAAGGGGAAGGTAAAAGGACGGAATCTCTCAGTTAGTCCCAGCCTAACGGAGCTGGTTGAAACCTAATTCGTGCCTCGTGATTGAGAGCAATGATTACCAGGTGAGTTATCAAATTGTCTAGTGGCAGTAGTGTCATAAAACCAACCGCCGTCAATGTGCATGCATACATACTCCGTCCACACGCGCACAGATACTCGATTCAACGCGGGTATAACAGCATCTGGGCAGTGCCAATCCAATCTTACTACTGCCAACTGCCGGGCAGCACAAATCTACCAAGATCTCACGGCATGCCCACGTATCTAGGTAATAGCACAAGGTAGTACCCAATGTCTTGCATCTCGAAGGCACTGATTGGCCCTTTGAGCCGTCCCCACGATCTCCATTGCATGTGGCGCTTATCACATTCAGGGACTCGCAAAAATGACGACAGTCAGTCTCCTCACCAGCCACAGCACCTCCGTGCGCCACAGTCCAAAAGTCCCCAATGGCGTTATCAAACTACTATACAGCTTGGCAATGAGCTTCTTGAGGCGGTGCAAACAACTCGAATCGCATATCAGCAGCTCGTTTGCGACGCCAACCACCAGGTAAATGAGCTCGAAATAACGCCTTGTCCTCATGCAGCATTCTGTAAAGCCTCATAATCCCCCCTTTTGCATCGAAGCGTCTTACCAGTGAGGGCAGAGGGAGCTTTGCCAGAAGCCATCCCTGTGAGACTGGACAGCTGTCACTGCCTCTCTAGCCCAGCGCTCTAAACGCCAACCACATACCTCTCCAAGGACCGGTTTGCCCAATATGTCCACCGCCTACTACATCTCATTTGCAATATCTGCAATCATCGGTGGCTTGTCCGTCATTGCCCTGGGCCGCGTTTGGGGCTTCGTCGTGTGGCTGGCCAAGAGGTCTCTTGATATCATACCCACCCGCTATCAGCCCGCCGAGAAGCCAGAGGATGAGCACATCCAAATTCTAGTGGTGGGCGATATTGGCAGAAGCCCACGGATGCAGTATCATGCTCTTAGCGTTGCAAAGCACGGAAGAAAAGTTGACATTGTTGGATATAAAGGTACGCAATTCAAGCCTTACGCCATCATACAAGTACTCATTCTGGGTTCGTAGAGACGGCCAGGCATCCTGATCTCATCGGCAACCCCAACGTCACTGTCTATCCTCTCGCTCCTCCGCCGGAATGGATTGCATGGGAAACGCTTCCCTTTTTTCTCAACATCCCCTGCAAGGTCATTCAGCAGTTCTGGACCTTATTCGTAACGCTCATGTACACCGCTCCCCCGGCTCAATGGATCATCATTCAGGTAACCATAACCATCTCTAGACCACAAATATATCTGGCTTCAAGGAATTCATTCTAATAAGCTTGTAGAATCCCCCTTCCATCCCCACGTTTCACGTGGCTCTACTTGTTTCCTGGCTTCGTGGTAGCAAAGTCATCGTCGACTGGCACAACTACGGCCACACTATCCTTGCGCAAAAGTCTCTCCTCCGAATCTTTGTGCCTTTCTACAAGTTTTACGAGATCAGACTAGGCAAATATCTAGGAAATGCGAACCTCGCAGTCACAGACGCCATGGCGAAGCAACTTCAAGCCGGCGGCCGATTTAACCTCAGGAACCCCGTCTACACACTTCACGACCGGCCAGCCGAAATCTTCCAGCCCATCATCGCTCCAACAGCACGATTGGAGTTTCTGTCTCGCCTTGCAGAGACCAAGAGCCATGCCAAGAATATCGTCGATGGATCTCTCCGCCTGGTCGTAAGCAGCACCTCCTGGACGGCAGACGAAGACTTTGGCATGCTGCTTGATGCTTTGGTCGCCTACGCTACGCCTTCCTCAGACCAGGAAGATGTCCCTCCCATCTTGGCCATCATCACTGGTAAAGGCCCCCAAAAGGAAGCCTACCTTGAAAAGATCAAGGAACTCCAAGATGGTGGCAAACTTCCCGGTATTCGAATTCTCAGTGCCTGGCTTTCTAATCGTGACTACGCCTCACTTCTCGCCTCTGCTGATCTTGGCATCTCTCTCCATAAATCAAGCTCTGGAGTCGATTTACCAATGAAGGTGGTGGACATGTTTGGGGCAGGACTTCCCGTAGCTGCGTATGCCGGGTTTGAGAGCATTGGGGAGCTGGTAAAGGAGGGGCAGAACGGATGTGGCTTTGAGACGGTGCCCCAGCTCACCGAGATTTTGAAGCGGCTGTTGAGCCTCGAGGGTGCACAAGAGCTGGCCCATTTGAGGAGAGGTGCCATTGAGGAAGGCTCACGGCGTTGGGACGAAAAATGGGACAGTGTCGTGGGGCCATTGATAGGGGTAGCCAAGTAGACATGGGACTGTCTTGATGAAAATGAAAACTTATTTACCTGCCAGTTCCGACATGGGCGTGATGCATTTGTATTTGCTGCCACTATTGACAAAATTAAAAATTCCATCGTGTCATACTAATGCTATCTCGCCATCAATGAGTGAAGCTCTGCCCAGGCTCCGAAGGGGATACCCGCACCCCCAAGACGCCAAACAATGCAAACAATCAGGACACCCCAGTCCTTGATAAACGCCATCCACACTTTTAATATTAATAAAAGAGGAACAGAAACCCACCGCACCATTACACACACGCACCTTAGCTCTCATGTATACTCCCAGCGCCTCTAGTCCTCGCCCAGACTCTCCCTCACGCACTTCCGACACCGTTTCCGATAGTCCTTGTGCATGCCCTCCTTCTCCTCACGCAGCATCCTCGCCGCCTCGACGTTCGCAGGGCTCTCCTCGTTCGGGCTATAGAACAAGCTGATTATGCTGAGCAGGATCGTCTCGGGGGTCTGCACGGGACTCCACCGCTCAGACGCAGATTCGTAGCCGTACTGGTCCTCCTCGGGAGGATGCAAGATGGAAATGCACAGCTTGCCATTCTCGTAAATGTTTGGATGAAAGGGGATCGGGTCCTGGAACGTGAGCGAGGGCGGCATGTGAGGATAGTTTTCGGGAAAGGCAAGTCGAGCACGAAAGTTGCCTCCTAGACAAAACAGACAGTTACAAATCAGCTTTCCCGAACCGCGGTTTACAGAAACGCCGGAGAGTAAGAGTAAGAGTAAGAGAAAGAAAGAAAACACGCACCGCCGTAGTATTTGCAGTCGTCGTTGATCATGAGCATGACTTCCCACTCAAACATGTTGTTGTCGTTGACGAGGCCGCACGAGATGCCCGGCAGGTCCTTGCCCGTCTGCATTTCCTTGAGCTGTCGCCTCAGCAGCGACGCGGCGGCGGCACCAGCTGAAGCCATGGCTGTGACGAGGAAGGTTGGAGACGCTCGAATGGATTCGGATAGAATGGAGTTTTTACGTGATGCCCTGGCGTGAGTTGGCTCAGACGGGGGGGAATTGCAGTATCGTGGGAATGCCCAATGTGTAAGAGAGAGGGAGAGACGGTGTTAAGCGCGCTTGATACGGACGAAATGGCCTGGGCAGGTACATATCATGGATGGGGGGCTTTTTGGGGGCAGCGGGGCTCGAGGTCCGCTATTCCGGCACCAGCTGGGTGGCACACGACCCCGAGCAATTGAACCTGGATGGCCAACGGGGATTTGGAGATTTGCTGCTAATGTGCAGATTGCTTTCATACTAGGTACTTAGTTCTTTATCATTATTAGGTACCTTGCTTGAATATGTACAAGTATATATACCGCTCATTCAATGTTCCGTTACATTCCGTCGTCCGCATGCTGCTTTGTTCCAGCTACATTGAGTCTTCAAATCGCCTCCAGTCAGGGTATCATTAAGTCATCACTCCTCCATCTCCATCACAAATCACTTCTTCGACGATCCAAACCCGGTAAATCCCATCTGTGCCATCATGTCGTCCTCGTCATGCTCTCCTTCAATCCGCACATCTTCGCCATACTCCGTCTTGACCTTGGCCGCCTGCTCCTTCTCCTGGCGCTTCTTCTCGGTTTCCTCTTTACGCTTCTTCCTCTTCTCCTCCGCCTCCTTCTGCATCTCTTCCTCTCTTAGTTGCAGCCTATCGTGAAGACTTGTGGCTTTTTCCTTCTCGAGATCTTCTTTCCGACGGACGTAGAACTCGATTCGGTCGTGCACTTCCTCGACGGTCGCTCGCTTGACTTCGGTTGTCTGGCCCGTGTTGAGCAGATGCTGCGTCGTATTCAAGTGCTACACGTACTTTATTAGTCTCTTATGACAGCGAAACTCCACCATCGGATGCATATGCATACCTCGACCCATTGTAGGTTGTCCTTGAATGTAAGATCACAGGCCTCACAGTAGAAACCAGCGCCTTTGCCTCGTTTTCCAACGCCCGTTCCCGCGGGCACCAACTGCGTCTTTCCAATTTGTGCGCTCACGTCGATGATGTTTCTCCGCGCCGATGTATACGTCTCATTGCCCGTCATGGGCTTGTGGTACTTCTTGCCAGCCAGCTTCGCCTCGTAACGCGCCTTGCCCTCCTCCCTCTCCTTGGCCTCGCGTTCCTTGGCTTTGGCTGCATATTCGTCGAGATCCCAATTCTTCCGGAAATCAGTATCCCCTGCTGCCACCCCGTAGGCGCTTTTGTTCTTTGAATCGGGCATGTCGGCTGGTGAATTGCGTCGTTGGAAATCGGTGTAAGGGAAAAGAAGCGGCTTAGAAACGGGCAGATTTAGACGCGACACCAAAATCGCCGAAAGCTTTTGGCATAAGCGGCAGACAAGGGTCAACCGGCGCTAAGATAAGAAATTGCCAACCCCACCGCGGGGCAGCTCCGAGAAGGACTTTTTCCAATTCATACATACAAACAATCTGCATGTGTCAATCGAGCCAATATGCTGTACCTCGTTGGCTTGGGTCTCTCTGACGAGACGGACATCACCGTCAAGGGCCTCGAGGTGGTCAAGAAGGCCTCGCGCGTCTACCTGGAGGCTTACACAAGCATTCTGCTCGTGGACCAGTCCATCCTGGTATGCAGACACGGCATGTTTGGATGGGGGAAAACAGCTAACGCTGACTCTCAAAGTAGGAAAACTACTATGGACGACCGATAATCATTGCCGACCGTGAGATGGTCGAGTCAAACAGCGACGAGATTCTCAGAGATGCGCAAACCGAGGATGTTGCCTTTTGCGTTGTTGGAGACCCCTTTGGGTTGGTTCTACCTCGACCATGTCCATGACCTTTGACTGACAGTATATGTTTAGAGCTACGACACACACCGACCTCGTTATCCGAGCTCGCGAACTATCTATTCCTGTGCGAACCGTGCCGAACGCCTCCATCATGTCCGGCATTGGAGCCTGCGGCCTTCAGCTGTACAACTTCGGACAGACCGTCTCCATGGTCTTTTTCACCGATAACTGGAAGCCCTCTTCATTCTACGACAGGATAAAGGAGAACCGCGAGATTGGTCTGCATACATTGGTTCTCGTCGACATCAAAGTCAAGGAGCAGAGCCTGGAGAATATGGCCCGAGGCCGACTAATCTACGAGCCTCCGCGATACATGACCGTTGGACAGTGCGCGCAGCAGATGCTCGAGATCGAAGAGGAACGCAAGGAAGGCGTCTACACCAAGGACAGCTTGGCTATTGGTGCTGCTCGAGTTGGAGGCAAGACGGAAAAGTTCGTCGCAGGAACACTCGAGGAGCTGTGCTCCGCGGATGAGGAACTGGGACCGCCTCTGCACAGCCTTGTCCTGCTGGGCAGGAGGGCTCACGAGCTTGAGCGTGATTTCGTGCGTGAATTCGCTGTGGACAAGGAGAAGTGGAACAGGATATGGCAGGAGGAGTACGGAAAGCAGTGAGATACACGATACAGGTATAATTATGAGATATCACGTTAATTCATGAACAACCTTGAGTACATGTAATTCCTCCCCCTTTGTTTTTTCCAGTTTTCACACTTTTTAAAATCATCAGACATTTGAAGCACGCCAGTTGCTGACTTCCTCGACCGAAATCTCCCGCAACTTATTCACATGGGCGGGCTTTCCAGTGATCACTCCTTGGGCGACTTCAGCAGCACGGCTGATGAAGTTGCCCGTCTGCAGCGAGTATGTCACGGTGGTCGTCTTGACACGGATAATGCCAATGCGAGGATCATTCTCCGACCCATCATGAACTCCATCACCAAGGTCGCCCAGCCACGCCTTCAGTCCGCTGCTGTAAGTCGACTTGACCAGCTCGCGATCCGTCACCAGGCTTGCCTTGCCTGAGATGGACGCCCACTCGCCAGAGCTATTGATGAAGGATACATTGACGTGGGGGTCATTGGACAAATCGTGAGTTTTTCCGGATTCGGTATTCGTGTGGAAGAGGAGGTCGATGCCCCCGGATTCCTATTTATAGAGGTTAGTTTGTCTTTAAGCATGTGGCGGAAAGGGGTCTGCCTCCACTTACCGTCGCAGCGAGGCCCATGCAGCGAGAAACTAGGTTGTTCTGCGACGACGCCTCAATCGTGGTCATCATGCCGAATTTGCAGGTGGTGATGAAATCAACGAGATCCGTCACCTTGGTTTGTAAGTCGGCTTCATCTTTGTTGACCTTGGTGTACGGGTCGGCAGGCTTGTCGCCGAGAGTTGCGCTAGCGGTAGACATGTTGTGGAAATAATTGATGGATATTAAGTGTATACAATGATGGGGAGATGAGAGTATAGTAGTTGGGTTGTTTGAATGTATTTGAACTTTCCTCTTACATGGACACACTTTATATAAGTCGACTGTTGGGAACATGCACAAGATCTATGATACACCACATCCATCATAGGTACGTAAAATCGAAAGCAAGGGGCGATGGCTGGGAGAGATGTGCTGAATCATGACGTCAGGAAGGTGGTGTTTTGGCCACAACACTGTATGTCTAAGCAGCAGAGCAACTTTAAACAAGATCGAGCCAAGTCATCTGATGACGCTTTAGTCAACCATTCAATCATTGGACACTGGGTTAAAGCCAACCTCGCGGCATTCCCTCATCGTTCGATGGCGTCCCGAGGTTGGCGCTGTCTACCCTGGAGCCTGGGGGTTCCCATTATCCGGATCGAACCACCCCTGATATAGTAACCCTCTTCGCTTCGGCATCCCTGTTTGTTTGGGATTCAGGTACACAATCCAATTCTGTACTTTACCCGTACAGAGTGAAATCGGGATCTGAGACGTTGGCAGCTGGAATTGGAGTGATGACAGGTGAATCCAGCCGCATCCCATGATGCATTGGTAGATACCCTCGATAGATAGCCGTCTCCACGATAACGACAATTACTTATAGTACTGAGGTTAGTCGAGGGCTGCCCTACCTAGTCTCCGACGGACCTGTGGAATGGCAATGCCCGGGGTCCATTAATCAAGTATTAGGCCATGTCCCTTCGAAGACAAGACCCGATTACATGAGATGTACAGTTGAAGCAATTTCACAGGGACCACCGCACCCATCGGCCATTAGCAGCAGCTCTGCCTTATTACCTCGTAATACCAAGATTCTGCCGTGCTGACGGCGAACCGTCCGTCACCTGATATCGCCCTCTTCACCTTCGGCAAGAACCCAAAAGCCCGCCGCGGATGCCGTAACTGACGCCGTTCCTTCTCTATTCCCCGCGCTATTCTCCCGCCGTTATTCCCATTCCCACCAGCGATTGCGGAAGGCACGACTTGCTGTCCTTCCTGCAAATAACTGCCACCGCGGATAAAGTCCTGCTGCCAATCCGAACAACTGGGGAAGTGGCGGCCACTTATCTCGTGGCAGGAGCCCGTCGAGTCAGGTCCGCTTGCTCTATCGCTCTATCGCTCTCTCCTTCTCGCCTTCTTGCCTTGAGTTGGGCCCAGCTCCCAACCCTTTTCTCCTTCCCTCGGCATCTCGGATTGTGCGGCCAGACTGCCAGCCAAGTGAATTTGTTCTTTTCTCTATTTTCCATTTATCCTCTTTGCCCTCCTCGTCTTCTTCGTCTTCTTTATCATCTTCACATTCGTCATCCTGGTCTACTTGGGACTTTTACCCGTTCGGCGTATTTGCCGAATCATCCTCAATCTGGCCATTTTATTTCTCCCCAATAGCCGACCAGCTACTCCCAAGTGCTCTGGTTGCTACCAGCTTGCCCAACCCGCGAGCCATCTTCCTCATCAGTGAATCACGGTCAATCGTTTCCCGTTTACTGCCTGCCACCTGTCCAGCAGCTGCGGGAGCCGGCATCCCCTTTATTCACTGTGCTGGACCGAAGGGGGGAAGTCAAGCTGGCATTGAGTCGCACAAGGCTGCTTGCTTTGTGTGCCATTTCTTCCCTCGTCTTTCCCTCCGACTCCAACCCCAACTTCACACCTCGCAAACTCTTCTTTCCTCGTTTTGTCGTCGTTTCATCGAGTGTCGTTTGTCAGTTACCAAACCCATCCAGAGGGCTATTCCCATTCCGGCGTATCAGCAGCCGCGTATTACAGTCGACTTGTGTGTCAGGTGCTTTTCTGTTGTTGAGATTTGATTTGAGGAAATTGTTTCAGCACTGCGTTATCTTCCGTTAGACGCCCATCTCCATTCATCGTCATTTTATCATTTCCATTGCAGCAAGTGAATTCACAGCAAGATGACTGGACAGGTAAGATTGGAATTTTTTCTCTTTGCAGACCAGATATTCATGCTCCTTCGCAGCTTGTGTTTCCGTGGGAATGCCGCGATAAAGAGGACCAGGCATGGGCTGCCTACAATAATCCTCTCCGCCGGACCAACCAGATACTCGTCGAGGAGAATATGAGACTCAAGCGAATCCTTCGTGAAAACGGAATCTCTTGGTCGCCACTGGCGCAGACCCATCTGAATCAAAACGATCCCACGCGGCGCAAGACTCGATCTTCCATCGCCGCCGCCGGCCCCAGTGAATTAGCTTCGCCATTCTTGCCCACCGAGGTCCTCTTGCGGATTCTCAAGTTTGCCATGAAGAGCAAGTATCCAATCATTGACCCCCTCAGCGCTGTCACGGCTGAACATCTTACGGATGAAGAGAAGAAGAGAGGTAACCAGATTGCCATCCACTTCCTGGCCACCTGCAAAGCAATGCATGCCGAAGGCACTCGGTTCCTTTGGGAGTCCAATCACTTCATCTTCACCACCCCTCAGGCTCTGCGTAACTTCAGCGAGCTCAGTTTCCACTATCGGCACAAGATTCTGCATATCAACATGCGAGTCATTGCCCGTTACTACGATGACCAGCGTCGCAGGCACAAGCTCGAAAAGTACTATCACCCAGACCTGAAGAAGGATCAGCCTCTCAAGATTCACATGCGCCCAAAGGAGTCGCCTCTTGTCCGCGGTGGCTTTCGCTGCTACACCTGGAACCTGGTCATCGATTTCCTCTTGGCTCTTCGTGCGCCGTTTGACCCGACTTACAGGGACAAGAAAAACCCAAGACCAAGACTTCTTCCATCCCTGTCTTCTCTGCGGCTTGACTTGGTCAATTTTTCAGATTCTCTGCTGCCATTTTCTGGGTCTGAGCTCCACGAAGTGGCCTCTCACGAGTTGGGATGTACATTGAATGAACTGCAAGTAACCGGAATGCCATTTGACGATGTTGGCATGAAGGCCTCCGCCGAGCTCAGTGGTCTGGTGAAGGACGAAGGTCTCTATCTCGATGCATCTGCAACCTTCATAGCCCACCCAAGAGGTCTGCAAAGCCTTTCGGGAGACAACTGGTGTGCTCGAGTGATTAGGGCATACAAGGACCTCAAGGAGGAAATGGAGGAAGAAGGCCTTGGCTTGAGTGGCGAAGACGACGACGAAGACGAACAATTCCATCTGCATTCCTTTGAGGGTTATCACAAGGTAGGCACGCTGCCCGCTGCTCCCTCGGAGGAAGGCCACCCCCCATCAACTCGCGACGAGAAGAGAGTCATCTGGAAGAAGGTCCCCGTTACCCGCGAATCCGACAAGCGCACGTGGATCCAATTCTCTCGGACTAACGGATATGAGATTGAAGATTCGGTCTGGGATAGTGACGACGATAGGATCTGTCCATGCTGCGGCGACCCTCACCCCGACTCTTCCATATTGGGATTCATGAGCGACGACTACGAGTAAGAGGCTCGTTGTGTTTATTTGTTTGTGCATTGCCTACGCCATGATTTGAGATAGTGAAGGAATTTACCGCGGCAGAAAGATGTTGCGTAGTATTATGTGCTTAGATACCCCCGCGGTTGGTGGCAAAAAGGGAGCTCTGTACTTGATGGAGGCAAAATACAAGTGGGTTTAAACGGCTATTAGTTTGAGATTTGCGAAGCTATGCAATTAACTCCATGTTACCACCGCTTCGGTCGAGTGTTGGAAGTGGTTTGAGATTTGTGCAAGTATTTGTAGAATGACGAAAGCTCTGGGGGCTACTGTAAGGAGTTGAGCAGATGAAGCTGATCTCGATGCGGCTCAGTTGCCAAAAACACGTCAAGTTTATCATTGAAGAATAGTGCAATTTAGTCGCTATTGTACTATGAAGGTGCTTGAGAGAATTGTAGTCGCTATAGCCAAAGATGGAGGCCGGCATGATGAAAGCCGCGCATCGTATATGGCATCGGATTGGCAACTCCCGCCTGTGAACCTCCCAGTTGGCATTATTTCGCATGCCTATATATATACCGCCCGGACATGTCCCATCGTGCCTTTGCTTCAATCACGCCGATACGGTGCCGCTGCATCTGCTTTCAATGCGTGATCTGTGAATGTAGCACAACACGGGGCTCCAAGATTCCCCACGATTGACAGCATGAGTAGAGCCAGTGGACTGATCTGAACTGATCGGGTGATGGAGAGTATCGTGCTCAGGCTAACTGGACACCGTGCCATTCTACCAAGCCTCGGCATCGTAATCACTAAAGTCCACGACGAGATTCAGAGCACGCTCAAGCGTTTGATGGAGCCAGTTTGATTCGAAAATCACGACGTCAACCTCCCTGTTGCTGAATTCGGCCCTGAGAATTTCCGCGGTGGGAGCGTCGTAGCAGATGATCGGCAGGGCGACGATGAGCATGCCGAATCGCAGAACGGCTTTGTACAGCCCGCGGAGAATATTGCGTAGATGGGCCCTGTGGGGAGGGGGCTCGTCGGGGACGATGCGAAAGAGACGGATGAAGTAGCCCATTTTGCTGATTGTGGTCACGAGGAGGCGGCGGCATTGGAAGACAGTTGGGTTTGATTGATGGCATGTTAGGAGGCACTACGGGTTGGTGTTATTTCCCAGGAGGTTAGCTTTTGTTTATAAGGAATTTGGGATTTTTTTTTTTTTTGGCTTCTTTGGTGGTTGAGGGAGGAGATGTGTTACCTGTAAAGCATAGCAGAGACATGTCCAAGGCAGTGGGTATTGCAACATTTCCCATGAGTGTTCGAGATAATGCCGTAGAACCGCCTGGCATTGGTCTATGTTGATGGATTTCGTGGTTTGGAGCCAATGATCTAATAGATGCCCCATTTGCTCGAATCTCAGGTCCCGGTAGCTCGAAACATGAGCGACTGCTGCGTAGGGGGCAGATGTGCTCAGAGCGTCTTGTATGGTCGCCAAGCGTTGGCTCAGTATGTATTCGTACCTCGTGAAGAGGAATGGATCTCTTTGTCGGATCTCTTCGTAGGCTTCGTCCTAGAGCTGCCTACATTGTAGTGGTCGTATAGACATTGTATCCTGAAAATGAGTGGTGATGATGATGACGATGGACGAGATGAGAGTGAGATATTAGTCTATGGGTGGTGGGCGCTTGCTGATGGGGTTCCTGTTTCGCTTTGGATTCTTTTGTGGTGTTTTGTGTGATGTTTGGAGGGGGGACTGGGGTTTGTAGAGGTGGCTGTGAGGGTAAGTCTTGCAGGGGAGATGCCTTGTTGCCATTCAAATAGGAAAGGAAGAATGGCAGTCGGAATGTAGTTTTCAGCGTTACTTGCCAGTAAAGACTACATTACTTTGGTGCTATTAAGAGGTAAGAGCAGCCTGACTTTTATAACGACCAGGCTGACACGCCAAAGCACAGCAAAGAGTCGTTCAAGGAGAGAAGACACTTATTATTCGACCAGTACCTACTAACTTAAGATAAACCACCTAGTACCTACCCATTGTAAGACTGAATGGTCTTATACAAGAAACCTGAAGCCTTGCCCGTGTCCACCTCAGGTTGGCGGTTCAACCTCTGTGGAAAACCGAAACAACAACACCTTGCCCGACTTGGTTCCGATTGCCACAATATTGCCCTGCACCCACGAGACCCTGGGTTTGTACATCGCTGGTATGGGGATGATCTCTCTGCCATTCCATGTAATCCAGTCACCGGCTGCAGATATGCCATATCTTTTGCCCTTTAGAGATTGTTGAGTAAAGAAAGACGAAGATCCAAGAGTAGATGGGTTGGCTCCAAACTCAGTCAGGATATATTCCGGTATCTTGGGGTCGAACCCAACCGAATGTTGAGGATTTCTGGTCTTTATAGGACCCTGGATGAGATTCCCGGATTTGGAATCCCAGATGCTAACATTGCAGTCGTTTGACCGCGACACAATTCGGGAAGAGTCCTGCGAGAAAATGAGTTTTATGATGCCGCCTGAGTGTCCAGTCACTTTATGCTTTGGTCGTAGGGATTTGCGATCCCATATGATCATGTTTGAATTCACATCCCCTGAGACGAGGAGCCTTCCATTGGGAGAGAAAGCGACCGTAGTGACCTTGCTGTTGTGATCATGAAGGACTTTTGCATCATTCTCCTCTCCCTCTTCTGGGCAGCTCCAAATCCTTACGGTGCGATCATCGGATGCTGAGGCAATGGAGGTTCCATCAGGAGAGAAGACCGCATGTCTAACCCAATCGGAGTGACCTTGAAAAGTACGGCATAAGATTCCACTGACCACATCCCAAACCCTCACTATTCCATCTTTCGAAGAAGAAACTAGACGTTTCCCGTCGGGGGAGAATGAGATGGACTGTACGAGACTCTGCAAAAGCGTGTGAGGTTCCAGCGGCATGCCGGTTATCCCATCCCAGAGGTGGATGCTTTCGCCAGAAGTTGACGCCAGAAATTGACCGTCAAGAGACATGGCTATGACGTTGATCGGCTTCTCGCCGACGGGCTCAAGTAGGGTATGCGCATCATTGCTCACGCTGCCTTGCAGGTCCCAGAGCCGGATAGTCATGTCGTCAGATCCCGAGGCAAGGCATCCTCGAGGTGAGAAGGCAACCGCGGCCACACGTTCTTTATGCCCTCTGATCACATATCGCTCGACTCCTGACTCACTCCCCCAAACACTGATCTGATTGCCGAATCCTGCTGCAATGAGAGAGCCGTCTGGCGAAAATGCCACTCCATAAACGCCGTGCACACAGGCGAAAGATTTGAGGTTTGCTCCAGTTTCTACGCTCCAGATTTTGGCCGTTGAATCATTAGAACCGGAGACGAGGAGTTTGCCGTCCCTCGAAAATGCAATGGAGGTAACATCTCCTTCATGGCCTTGTAGCCTTCTGCGCAACGCATTGCCGTGTTGCGCATCCCAAATCTTAACGTCTCCCCCTTTGCCTCCGGAGGCTATCCACGTTCCCTGCTGAGAAAAGTCCACGGCATGAACAGAGACGCCTTCTTCGATAACATCTTCGGTGTATGTCGGCTCCCTGATATTGGAAAATTTCCAAAGCAAAAGTGCTTCCGATGTGGCCAAGACCAACTTTTCGCTCTCTTTACCATTGGGCGAAAATCTAATAGCCGTTACCTGGCTCCGTTGGACTTTCAAGGCCTCAGAGCTGTGTCCAGTGCTTAGATCCCATAAAGAAACGACTCCATTCTCCGAGACAGAGGCCAGCAGGCCGCTAGGGGAGAAGGCAACATAATGCACCCTGTTTTCAACATCGTCTCTTAGCTGTACCTCTCCCATTTCGGCGTCCCACACGCATATACCGTAGCTCGTAGATCCCGATGCCAAAAGCCTTCCATCTGGACAGAAGTCAATGCTTTGGATACGACTGCGGTTATATAGGATAAGGGGGTTGTCGCTCCAACTGGGTGTCATTCTCGGCGGCGTCCCTAGCCAAGTCTTGTTCTTGGCCATCCAGTCCTGTTTCAAAGCGCTCTCCTCTGGGTAAAATATGACACTGTTGGGGCTTTTATGGAAAAAGGTGTTGCTAGACATATGAGAGCGGACAACCTGGACGCCATCGTGGACCAAAGAAAGAATGTCGCTTTGTTCCTCCTCTCTCAGTTGCTCCAGGATATCTCCTTCTGGGTGCTTGAAATCTAGTGTCTCCGGTAGCTCATCATCTTCTTCTCTTGCTTGTTCCTAAGACCACACAATTAGCTGTTATTCCTTGACATTTTTGACGATTTGGCTCTTCCCGTGCTCTTCGGACTACTCACCTGTAGAACGCGCTCAAGCGTCTTCATCAAGACCGCTGCGTCGGTGTGAAGGCCCTCGGAGATCATTGCATCAAACCAGAGCAAGAAATGATTCTTCATGAAGGAAACCACCAAGTTTGTCGTTGCAGCATCTTTGGCAATGCCTTCTACATTAAGGAGGTGTATTATCCAATGAAGAGTTCCATAAGCGTGGGCCAAACTCTCTTCCTTGCTCTCGTTCTGACGGCGGCTGAGTCTGGGTAAGCCTAAAGTGGCGGCTTCGAAGTGTGCTGATAGAAATTCCAGCGTCTTCCTGGCCACGAGAGCATGCGTTTCGGAAAGTTCTGTCAAATCATGATGCAATCGCTCCCGGGTGTTCTGTCGAGCTGCTGGATTCACGAACTTGACAATGCCTGACTGAACTTCCAGAAATGGGCACTTTGCGATTATTGCCACGGGATCAACTTCTGACGGTAGTTCCACGAGTCGTCCCAACTCCGATATCAAAAGGGGGCGGTGCACAATGGCCACGATCGAAAGTACTGATTTGCAAAGTTCGGGATCTTGATGAGGAAGTCTTTTCAAATCGACCCTTGCGTATTCGTACAGCTCATCAAGACTTCCAGGCATCTCCTTGAGGGCCTCGACTGCGTGCCAACTGTCTTTCTTTCGAAGAATTGCACAAGCGATAACTGCCCATAGGATATTCCCTTGTGACTTTTCGTTGATAAGCCGCGAGACTTCCTTTTGGGTCTTGTCAAGATATCGTTTCTGTTCGGCCAGCTGATGAATCAGGAAAAATATGTGGCGGCGAGATATGATCGCGAGTTTACGCGTCTGAAAAGCGTCGTCCAGAATGATATATTGGAGATGAAAATGACCTTCTTTCATCAGCTCGTTTTTTATACGAGAGTTCATGTTTGCGGATAAAAGCCACTTGATCTTATGTGGAACATCTTCTGTCGCCTTGATCAACCGTATCAAGTCGTCCAGGTGTTCGTCGCAATCTCTTCCATGGGCAGATGAACATCCATCGATGCCATCTACCACCAGATATGACCGAACAAAAGATTGGTCACTCAGCATCCTAAAAAACACCCCCGATAGGGCGAAGAAGTCTTTTGGGCTGTCGAACCGATCTCTTTCCGCGGATTGCAGAGCTTCATTCAAGTGGGTAATCAGCTTTGGCTGCTGTTGGAGTAGAGAGTGTATGAGGCTTCTCAACACCCTAGCAGAGTTGTCTATCCCATGGCTGGTGCTACCGCAAGAGTAATACGATAAAACCCAGGGTGCTGCTTTTGAGTCGGCTTCGATGACATCGGGTTCTTCCAGGTTTGCCTCGTTTGAGAGGTGTTGGACGATTGCCTCCATAAGAGCTGTTGTATGGAGTCCTGGATCACCACCAATCAGAAGGATCTGACTTTTGAGATCGTTTGTGATATCCTTGCTGGAATCGCTCTCCGTGACGTCTGCAGTGCTCCAATCAACAACACTCTTGTATTGTTCTGTTGAACAGATCCATTGACAGAGCTCATTGACCAGGAGTACATTTTCGTTTTGCGCCTCGATGATCCTTGACCGAGTATCAACTCTGCCCAGGCAGGCTAGTTCTTCGTCCATCTTGCTTGGCAAACTCATTGTTTTCTTGACGCTGGGCGAGAGTCGGCGGTTTTCGTCCTCTCTCGCGTCCACCAAAAAGTCGTCAAGTTGGTAAGCCGTCAATCCTCCACTGAACGTAAAAAGATTGTCTTCTGCCAGTTGCATTTGTGTCAGACTCATCTCCCAAGGATCGAGCGCACGGCCAACTGGCAAGACAGCATTCATCAAATACGACAAAACCTCCCTGTACAAATCAATAACTCGCCTTCGTAAAACCTGCTCCTCTTCAAGAAGCACATCAGGGGCGCCAATGGCGACGAGCCTCGGCAGGTAGTTGTACCAATTCATCCTGGAAATAATATCCAAAAGTCCAGGACAGATAGCTTCCGTTTCCGACGGGGGGTGCAAAAGTACCTATTATTACATTAGCCATTTCTCTATATAGTTGTTATGTCGGCGTATATTACCTGTGAAGCATAGCAAACGCATACCCAAGCCAGTGCATTGGGTAACCCGCCACCCGCCGACTTTCGTATATGATCCCTTATCAAATCTTGAAACCGGTTGGACTTTTGACTGTCTCGGTCCCGGTTATCCAGCCACCAATTCATCAGGTGACACATCTGACGCCATCTAACCTTCAGATCAGTTTGGGAAATGGAAGTCTTCGTAAGCTCTGCCATTGAGGTAGAAGACTGTGTATCCATGGCCTCAATGTTCAAGGACAATATCTCTTCGTATTGCGTAACCAACTGCGGATGAACCAGCCTTAGGTTGTCGTATGCTTCATCCCATAGATGTTCACGTTTGACTTGGGCCAGCGCTGCCGTATCACGCGAAAGTGTCAACTGAGGGACAGTCGAGGCTGAATTGGTGTTGACCTCCACAGCAGAATGATTACCTGCTTCTCTCGACCTCTTCATGGATTTCCACGCATTTTGCGCCCATGCCCATGTATCGCGAGATACGGTTTCAGTGGAAGATTTGTCATTCTTGGCTCGTGGTTTGCGGTTTGACATTATGACGTCCACACTTGTGTGGCGGCCAGTTGAAGATGATGAAAACTCAGAAGAGTGTTGCGATGCTCCTCGTCACAAACTGATGTGGAATCACTTCAGACTTATAGTAAGCGGGCATGACAATACCGGAACAGTCTAATACCCAATGTCATTCTCATGTTGAGGGATATCCTTTGTTATTTGGCCGTTTGTATCATCTGTATCTACCCGGTGGATAATACATGTCTGGTTACACATGTATGCGAGGTCTCCTATACAAAGGCGGGCTCCGAACCCCTTGCTAGGCCTCTTTGCAGGCCCAGGTTGCCATCGCAACTCGTTGGTGGAGAGGAGTCGAATCCACAGCCAACTCCACAAAGAATGCCCATGTATGACAGAGTGTTTGCAATTTCTGATATTTGTCCACCCGATTGGTAGGTTAGTCGCAGCGTTATCTCGTTGCAACCCATTCACACCAACCGTACAACGCCTTACGCCCGAGTAGAATCCGAACACGGCCAGGTAGACACCGCATAAGAAGTGAGGTGTCTTCGAAATCGTTTCCTTGGTACTTGAAGCACAATGACTTCAGAGAAGGGAAACTGCATAGTCAAGCAATTCTTCCGAGGCGCTTTGTTATTCTTCGTAGTCGTTTCCAAATCCGGCGCCAGGTCGGATTCGGTTGGGGTCTGAGCTCCTTCGACAGTGGGAAGAACATGAAGCTTCATCTCGGCGCCTGCTCCTTTTCCAGTTCATGCCGGATGCGGCGGTTCCCTCTAGACTCAATGATTGATGTGTGTTGGCTTGGCATAATGACCCTGGATGGTCTGTTCCACTCACTACAAGTACGTCACATGTAGTTTCTGCTTCACAATTCACGACACAAGAAATCTATAATCTTGTATCATCATGTTAGTTTGGCCGACTACATGCGAAACAAAGTGCCGTATATTGAGAAATTCCCTCCATACCTTTCAGACTAAAACGAATTGTTAGAAACAGAGCCACTTATATATATATAGGTATAACAGCCGGTTAATGTAAACAGCAAATTAACCCCAACCTACTTCCCACCTAGCAAAAGTAAATCTGTGAAGCTTTCATTCACCAGCTTCTTAAAGTCATACTCTTTTTCAAGCTGCCCCTCGCCACATAGTCTCTCCAAAACAGCCCAGGTCCCCTGTCCTGCCATCCTATCAAATATTTTTTTCACTATTGCACATCTCCAAGTTGGCCGACGGCTGCTTCCCAAATCTGTGTCACTAAACTCTGATGAAATCCGAGCACAAGCCAGGATAAGTGATGCCATTCCCGCAGCGACCGCAGTTGAGACCGAGCTCCCCTCAATAGACTCGGCAGATTCCAAATAAGGTACTTGACCGACGTGGACGTTATGACCAATAAACTGGTAATTGAAGCCCGTTTTTTGACTTTGAGGGAGTAAGTTACCCCATTTATCACATGCGGCAATTGAGAGGACGTCGCCGCTCTTGTCGCTTACCGAGCGAGTGGCTACGCTGCCCTCGTCTGCAGTGCTGCAAGTGATGACAATGTCATCGGCTATAGCTGACTTGATGGCACGAGCCATTACATTACCCGGATCTGAGAAGGCAACGAGGCTGAGGGATATCACGTCCACCCCTTTACCTCGTGCCCAGTCGATAGCCTAAAACACAATAGTGGTTAATTCGCTTGCTCCATTTTCATGATGATACAAGACAAGAGATGATGGGTAACGAATCGCTCTCACCTTGGCTACATTAGGCCCCGTTACTCCAGACGCATTTGACTCGGCCACTTTGACAACGTAAAGGTCGCAGAAAGGGTTTATGGAGCAAATCAGTGTTGCCATCTGCGTGCCGTGTGGCTCAGTGGCATGCCACCACGGTTGTTCTTCATTGTCCCTGCCGACAAGCGAGATGCCTTCAACAATCCGCTGCGCCAGGACGCTTCCAGATGACTTTCCTTTTTTCCTTTCTTTCTCTCCCTTGCCCTCTGCCTCTTCCTTACCTTCATGATGATGATCATCGCGCACCCCTCCGACGACAACAACGCCACTATCAATCAGGGCCACCTTTGTCTTCTTTGTCTCTTGGTTCTCCATGTAGTATCTAGAAAACTTTTTGACAAATTCCGCCAACTGCGGACCGACAAGATCAGAGGAACTGTTGAAAATGTAAGTATCGAATTTCCAGTATATTTTGGAGCCTTACATGTTGTCCAAGCTTCGGTATATAATATTTTCCCGCTGTTGAAGCCATTGTATCTGCGACACCTTGATCCTTGGTTTGGTCTGAGGCTGGGTCTTGAAATCTCCATCTCTGTCAACGCTCGCTTCTTCTTCGTAAGCTATCCATGGATAGCCAGGTTCTCCCTGTAATTTGTTCAAGTCTTCTTCGAGTTGCTTGCTCACTTCGCTTATCCGACGAGGGCTAAGGACATCCTGACGGCGCCATTTAGTACCGCATGTGCCAGCGTCTCCGATGTGGTAGAGGTGTTTCGGTTCTGTGACTTATCTTCACCACATACACATACAGTCGTTTCAACTAGCATTTGTGTAAGACCAGGAACCATCATATTTCCAGGAGCGAGTTCGGCGTCTTACCTGCTTAAATTTTGGTATTTGGCCTAGCCACTGATCGTGAACAGATTGATTGCCACTGGACCAAAGATGCAGCTCCTCTATCGCGTCTTTCCGTAAGTTTGTGAGGTATATGTCCCGCTTTTTCCACTTGAGAACCCCAACACGAAAATTGTTGACACATTTTGCCACATCTTCGTCACGATGTGGGCAATGTAGGTGATCTTCTACCGTCAGGCTCATTACCTCCTCAACGCCTCGTTTCTTCAACCAGTCAAAAACGTCTTTGACTTCCCTGTGATCTTGCTTCAAGTCTTCAATGCCCATAAATGGTGCTTGACCGCTCAAGTCGGGAAAGCTGACATATTTCAGAAGTTTCTCATACTGGAAGAACTCGGCATCCATTCCCTTCAGCACCTGAACGTAGTCTGTGCAGCTTTGATTCTTCGCATCTGACTTGAACTGCGGGAATTGGACTGACATTTCCTTGGCTTGTTAACGTATTAGCAACAGAATTTTGAGAAGTCACAGAACTTTCATAGAGTCACTCACCCTCCACTGTATAGATGAATTCCTATATGTTAACATTGACTGGAATTGGCCCCCGGAGGAAAAAAGAAAAAAAAAAAAGGGGGGGGGGGGGGGGGGGGGGGGTGGTAAATT